>NC_068433.1:41817990-41912990 GCF_023373465.1 Oncorhynchus keta
AGTTAACCTTCCTAGGCATTTATTGAAAATAAGAATTTGTTCTTAACTGACTTGCCTAGTTAAATAAAGATAAAAAATATATATATATTTAATAATTTTGACATCTTCCCTGTTATTCTACAATGTAGAAAATAGTAAAAATAAAGAAAAATCCTTGAATGAGTAGGTGTCCAAACTTTTGCCTGGTACTGTTGACTGTCGAGAACTGAACTACATATTAACACATAACATTGCATGACAAATGATCATGCAGCGTTATACAGTATGTAAAGTGTGTGGTGTAAACAACATTCGGAAGACTACCTTGCTTGAGAATTAAACACTTATGTTATCTGTCAGAACTAATGCCTAGGCGTTTAGCTCAATGGGCCAACATGGTCTTTAAGCCAAGCAGAGGACCTGCGTTTGATTCCCGTTCAGTTACAGCTTCATTGTATATGGAGGGTCCATTCGTCAGGCTCGAGGTCTCCACCAACAGAAAGCTCAATACAACTCAAGACAACTCAACACTGCCCTCTATAGGGTATCTTATATACAAGCACAGCTTCTAAAATACAGATGACGTCATCTGCTCACAAGCCTGCTCTATGATCACAAGCGCCACTTGTGTTTTGATTATTTGTTGTCAGAGAAATACACTCTAAGAAATCCTATCACAGCAAGACTCCAATGAAGTGTTGTACTCTGCCGATCATCAGTACTGTCCTCACAGAAACTAACACTGTCAATACATACAGTTCTAAAACTTGAGTCCATTTCAAGGTAAAAATGGAAATGTGGCTTTGGCTTTCAGTTCAGATTCAAACCCCAACAATAATATACACGACAAGTACACCAAGAACTACGAAGAACAAATGGAATGTTTTGCTTTCGCACAACAGTAGAAGAACAAGATAAAGCGTTGGGAACGAACAGATATGGTCATAATCCACATACACACTGGGTGCTGAGACGGTGTTCTGAAGCAAAGCCAGTGTTTGAGGAACACCTCCAGTCAGCTCAATGTAAAAGTGATGGGATGCTGCCAGGACACCCTGGTGGAACCAGGCAGAGAGAAGTCAGGCAGCACACGCCTTCCAAAAAGGATTTGTCTCACACACACACATTGTATTAGTCTCCCACTGAGATCATTCTGGGATCACTACACTGCCCAAACGCACAAACAACAGAAACATGCACACACACATACACACACAAAAACAAGGCAGTGTGCACTGCACGCAGACACAATGCTAAAAACATCCAGATGTGTATAAACAAACAGTCACACATTCACAGTGCAATACACACAAACACACTAAGTTATATGAACAGCCTGCTACGTGACAGTCAAGGGGTCAGGAGGGAAATTAACCAGTGACAGATGTGGCTGACAACAATACCATTTACAGTACAGTGCTGCTGCCAGACTAGTGGTCAGATAACCTCAGATTATAACACGGGTAATGGCCAGAGAGGATGCTGGTGCCCTCTTGTGGTCACACGGAGCTACAGGAGGCCCCACCTCCTTTTCCTCCTCCCCTCCCCTCCCCTCCCCATCTCTCTCATCTCATCTGCCCTCCTCTGCCCTACCCAATCAACTCTTCACACAGCAGGGCTCTCTGGAAGTGAATGGAACACGCCAGGTACTCCTGACTTTGGCTTTCAATGAGTTCACTCCATAAGGGAATGGTTCTGTAGCGAACTAATCAACTCTACACAGACACCACAATGGGGTCTCTGAACATCTGACTCAACGGGAGTCTCCCCCTCTCTTTTCACCCTCATCTCTCCCATTCCTGCCTCTTCAAATACGAGAACAGTACATTAATGAAGGGGCTGTATAATACACATCGAATATCAAAGTGTTAGGGTGGGGGGCTTTTGAATTGTGGGTCATTTGAATATGGAGATGGCTAGCTTGAAGGAACATGTGATTGAATGACCCATACTACACATTACAATGAGGGCAGAGCTCACGTCTTATGCAGAATACACATTCCACACATCTGACTGATCAGGAATCTGTTTTATTTCCCAGGCGGTACAGATACAGGCGTCTCAGTGAGCACATTCAGACTGTGTAATTATAGTTAGGAATGGCCCACAGTTCTATCATAAATTACAGTTTCCACACGGTGGATATACATATTGGGTAGAAAAAATGTAAATACTGGAATTAGCACTTCCCACCAGAATGATATATTTACATTTATTGAAGCTGAAGAAAGGGAGAGTAATGACAAAAGTTGTACAAACATGCATGCTATGACAGAAAGTGCCCCGAGCCTCCTCTTGCATACCAACTGTGATGTAATTCCAACGGACCAGAATCATCATTAGGGACTCATAACTCCGAAGAGAAACAGAAGGAGGTGACCAAACGGTTCCATTCGAACCTGCTCCTCTGGGAGGACTGTGTCAGGTTGATCAACGAGATCTGCCGTTCTGTGTGTCTCTGTTCTCCGGTGCAGTGAGGCCATGTAGCACATAGAGATCAGAAAAGAGGATGGATGGAGGAAGAGAAGAAGGGATGATGTCTATCGCTACGGAATGCTGAGTCTCCAATTCGAGTCATTCCCTTGGTGTGTGTGTGTGTGTGTGTGTGTGTGTGTGTGTGTGTGTGTGTGGCATTACTCTGGGTCAACAGGCAATACATTGTAATTACATTGATGAATATGAAAGTGAGTATATTTCAGTACCACTCTAGAGAGCAACAGGCCCAATGCTTCCACATGGCTGATCTCCTTTTCATCAGTGTGTCGAAATGAATACAGAGTGTAATGAGATCCTATAACGAGACTGTCCAACAGAATCTTTACTCAATACATAATGAATGAATCGAGTGAAGCCTGGCGACCTGTGGACACACACACACACACACACACACACACACACACACACTTGTATTCATGGACACACATATTGATCCCTGAGTTCAGACTTTATAGGGTTGATTATTCTGCACAGTGAGAAGACACTTTTCTGCAAGATCAGTCTTCTGTTCTGATGCTTTTTACCTAACCAATCTTTTTCAAAAACACACTGAGGGCCAACAGCGTTTGTTTACCCCAACGTTTATTATCTAACAGATCCATAACGTCTGTCTGAGCCTTCTCAATAAAGACAGAGACTAACCCGGGGCAGAGAGACAGATCTAGGCCAGGGATCAACAACTAGATTCAGCCGCAGGCGGATCTTAATTACAAATCATTTGTACGCTGCAAGAAGCCCAAACAGAGATATTTGACTAAAACATAATCATTTAAAACATTGCTGACATATATACAATGTGGTATACAATCACGTGTCTCTCGATGTCTGGGAAAGCTTGGGGACAGATTTACAAAATACATTTAAAAAACACTTGGAGCTGAATGGCTGGTGTTTCTACAGTGTTTTATGTCCAACAATGAACATAAAAATAAAATAAAAACAAGACAACTTGGGGGTCCAAATAAAACCACCGGGACGCCAGCTGGGGAACCCAGATCTAGGCTATGGGTCAATGGTAACATAGGGCTGGAAACTTCTCAACTGATAACAGAAATGAAGTATTCTCTCCATCTGGATTTACCACAGAGCAGAGAGAGCAATAATGCAATAAGCCCTTGGGGTGATGGAATTCTCCGGCTCGGTCTTCCTCTGAAGCAACAACAGACACGTAGGGAGTCAGGAAGTTGTAACCGTAGACACAATCAGCTACTGTACCGCACTCTGACAGAGGGAACATGGCAACCACAATTAGAAACCGGGGCAAATCTTAATTACCCTTCACTCACTCCCAGTCGTTAGGGAGAGAGAAGGTTGAGAGAAGGAAGAGGAGAAAGAGCGAGCGAGAGAACCCATGCAGTGTTTAGAGGGGTGATGGGTTTTACCATAAACTTGAACTGACTTGAACTTTTTTCCAGGATTCAGAGGGAGAAATGCACACTTACACAAGGCTGATGAGACCTCCAAAAATCCACATGTACTCTGGCACGCACACACTTTTTCTTACCATAGAAAATGGGCATCATCATCCAGATGATGGTAGATTGAGGAGATGGAAAAACATATGGACAGGGGCCAAAACTATTTGCTAATCATTTTTAGGAAACATTATGCAATCAAATCAAAACTTCTGCTTTTCTGCCATTTGTTTTTGTTACAGTACACTGGTACTACACCTCCTTCCCCGTGGAAAATTCCACTCATAACGCAACACTCCAACATGTGAATTAATGCATTGTGTTCAAAACACGTCACTTAGTTTCACTGAGTGGGTTTTTCAGTTGATTGACAGTCAGTGTGTGACTAAGAGAGAGAGTGAATAATGACACTTCTCAGGTCTCTGTCAACGAAGAGGCTCAACCTCAAAATGAACCAATATGTGAACTAGCGACAGTAGGATCAAGGTAGTTACCTTTTAGTGTTGATCCAAACTGTACTCTCTACTGAGGTTTACCGAGGCTGTGTCTGCGCCTCAAAATGGCATAGTCCTGGTAAAAAGTAGTGTCCTAAACACAGAACAGGGTGCCATTTGGGATGCAAGCTGTGTGTGTGTTCTGACAAGAGGGGCTTGTCTGATGAATTATACAGCGGTTATTAGAATTCCGTGAATAAAGATTCTATGAACCGCTTTCAGCGCTGTGCATTACAGACCAGATTGTAAGAGCGAGGGAGGGATGGAGAGATGGAGGGAGAATGGAAGAGAGGAGAAATAGTACTGTTCACTTTGAGAAAACAGTACTTTGGTAAAAGTAAAATGTCCACTATTTGGCAGTGGTTGGAACCCTTCAAACGGAGATGGGGGGGGGGGTCAGGTGCTCGACTGCAGGACTTGAAAATCCTAAAAACACTCCTTACGCCAGGAAACAGTACTTCAACTGGTGACTATCAAGGAGAATAAAGACAAAAGACCACTGTTGCTGCATAAATCTGACGGGGCAAAAAAAAAAAAACAATAGGCTTACGTTTCGGCATGAATCGCCTTCATCGCAGCATTGAGTAGGAAAAGAGTGGGAGGCACTTATATGAAAGTGGGTGTGGAGCCTATAAAAATGCCTGTCTATAATGCAACACACACATGGAGAGACATGCGTACAGACGCGCACAAACAAACACACACAAGCTCATTTCACTAACACAGAGAGTGTAGACAATTTGGTTCAGAGAATGAGAGCCTTGTGCCATAACACAGCTAGCTATCCAGTCCTGAGGAGACTAGAGGATAGTAGAGAGGCTAACGTTAGCATTTACTACAGCCCAGAGTCAGGGAGGGAGGCTAAGGGAGCACTATGCCCCTGTAACACCACCCTCAGGGTCTCCTCTCCTCTGCCTGTTAAGGCCGAAGCCAGGTTTTTAGGAGGGATTTCAAGTTTTCATAACAATCACTAGTTAACTACACATGGTTGATGATATTACTAGATATTATCTAGCGTGTCCTGTGTTGCATATAATCTGACTGAGCATACAAATATCTAAGTATTTGACTGAGTGACCGGAGGGCTGCTGCTCCCTCATGAATAAAGGATGGGAACAAATGTTCCATTCTGCAGCATGCCTCTGCCCAGCTGGGTGAGTGGATGGGTGTCTCTCTCTGTCCACGCCCCAGTGACTGTTCCACCGGCCGGTGATAGCCCCCAGGGCAGAGAGGGCAAGAGAGAAGCCCCAGTATCCCGGGTCACTGTCCCGTAGCCCAAGGGTGCTCCCACATTTACTGAACCCTAAGCCCTGCATCTATGTCCAGGCTATAGAAGAGCTTTGATTGCGGTTAGGACAGACACTCCAGCTACAGCTGAATTTCCCAGAACACTGGAATGTCTAAAGACAACAGCCTGCAGGGAAGAGAGCTGGGAGAGTGAGAGCAAAGAGGGGGTGAGAGAGGAGAAAGAGGAGTGAGACAACAACAGTCAACAGGCGGAAGTTTACACCAGAGGCATCTGTCTCCAACCACTGCTCTAACAAGCCTAGAGGCTATTTGGACAGAGTCTGTCACAGTCTGTCCTGGAGGAAGGTGGGAGGGAGAGAGGGAGAAAGAGAGAGGAATGGAGCCCAGGTTCAAACCGACAGAGGCGGAGAGAGCGATGGTAGCTGTAATGTGCACTGTGCAGCATGTGGACAACAGCTGTAGGACAGTTAAAGATCCTGTCGGAAAATGCATCCTCCCCTTTCTCCCTTCCTTCCTTCCTTCCTTCCTATAATCAACTAGTGTATGAGGCAAACATGTCCAGCAGAGGGCACTGAGAGAAAATATCAGGGCAAATGATGCACACAGATTTCAGCATGTTGTCCCATTGTGAATTATTTAGAAAACAAAAAGCATTTGATAAATCTCGTCTGTCATCTTGACTTAGCATTCATGCGGCTGATGAAATTAGGTTGCAACGTATGCGTTTTCAATGACACTAATTAGCGACTTTTCACGCATATGTACAAGCCTTCATCTTCTAAAATCATCTCCAGAGGAGACATCTACTTGATAAGGAAACAAGTAGATGCATAGGTACCACTAGAGCGGTATAGATGTAGAAGCTTAAAAGCTCAGTCAGTTAGAGGTAAGAACAAGTTAAATATTAATTGTGCACAGATAAAATACTTTGAAAGAAATGAGAATAGAATCCATTGAGCTGTGAATAAAATATCCATAGAGACACAGACCGATAGAGAGTGTACTATAAGCTGGGCTTACATCTGGTAGAGGCTGTCAAAGTGACACTTTCCCACTGTTAGGGTTGACATGCAGTTGCATAACACAGCCAGCCAGCCTATCCCTTCACTACAGCCTTAACCCTCTATGAGCCCAGTCTATACTTAGACCAGCATGGATCCAGTTTCACTGAGATTCCTATTCCTTGGAGAGACACACGTCTCGACCCACATACACACATAGTGTAAACACACAAAGAAACACGGTCATTATCTTTTTTTTAAATAGAGTGATGGGTGGCTGAAGTTTGCAGAAATAAGGTGATGTGCAATGAAGTCGGGCTGTCTCGGTTGTAGGACAATGAGACGGACCGAGAGTGGAGACAGAATGGGGAGCCACAAAGGCAGAGGCACAGTAATGAGCCAGGCTGGGACTGATAGACATGGGTACACTACAGCAGGCATACAAAAACACACACGGATACGAACATTTTAGTCATTCAGCAGACACTCTTATCCAGAATGACTTAGAGGAGCAATTACAGTGAAGTGCCTTGCACAGACAGATGTTTCACCTTGTCGACTCGGGCATTCGAACCAGCGACCTTTCATATAAACTCAGCAAAAAAAGAAACGTCAGCTGTGTTTATTTTCAGCCAACTTAACATGTGGAAATATTTGTATGAACATACGATTCAACAACTGAGACATAAACTGAAGTTCCACAGACATGTGACTAACAGAAATTGAATAATGTGTCCCTGAACAAAGGGGGGGTCCAAAATCAAAAGTAACATTGCAGCTGGTGACCACACCAGATACGAAGTACTGCAGTGCATCTCCTCCTCATTGACTGCACCAGATTTTCCACTTCTTTCTGTGAGATGTTACCAAGATGCTACCAAGGCACGTGCAAGTTCCCAGACATTTCTGGGGGGGATGGCCCTAGCCCTCACCCTCCGATCCAACAGGTTGCAGACGTGCTCAATGGGATTGAGATCTGGGCTCTTCGCTGGCCATGGCAGAACACTGACATTCCTGTCTTGCAGGAAATCACGCACAAAACGAGCAGTATGGCTGGTGGCATTGTCATGCTGGAGGGTCATGTCAGGATGAACCTGCAGGAAGGGTACCACATGAGGGTGGAGGATGTCTTCCCTGTAATGCACAGCATTGAGATTGCCTGCAATGACAACAAGCTCAGTCAGATGATGCTGTGACACACCGCCCCAGACCATGACGGACCCTCCACCTCCAAATCGATCCTGCTCCAGAGCACAGGCCTCGGTGTAACACTCATTCCTTCCATGATAAAAGCAAATCCAACCAGTCAGTGAAGAGCACATTCTGCCAGTCCTGTTTTGTTCAGTGACGGTGGGTTTGTGCCCATAGGCAACGTTGTTGCTGGTGATGTCTGGTGAGGACCTGCCTGCCTAACAACAGGCCTACAAGCCCTCAGTCCAGCCTCTCTTAGCCTATTGCGGACAGTCTGAGCACTGATGGAGGGATTGTGCGTTCCTGGTGTAACTCGGGCAGTTGTTGTTGCCATCCTGTACCTGTCCCGCAGGTGTGATGTTCGGAAGTACCGATCCTGTGCAGGTGTTGTTACACGTGGTCTGCCACTGCGAGGACAATCAGCTGTCGGTCCTGTCACCCTGTAGCGCTGTCTTAGGCTTCTCACAGTACGAACATTGCAATTTATTGCCCTGGCCACATCTACAGTTCTCAGGCCTCCTTTTAGCATGCCTAAGGCACGTTCACGCAGATGAGCAGGGACCCTGGGCATCTATATTTTGGTGTTTTTCAGAGTCAGTAGAAAGGTCTCTTTAGTGTCCTAAGTTTTCATAACTGTGACCTTAATTGCCTACTGTCTGTAAGCTTTTAGTGTCTTAACGACCGTTCCACAGGTGCATGTTCATTAATCGTGGGAAGCATGGGAAACAGTGTTTAAACCCTTTACAAAGAAGATCTGTGAAGTTATTTTGATTTTTACAAATTATCTTTGAAAGACAGGGTCCTGAAAAAGTAAAGGTTATTTTTGTGCTGAGTTTACTAGCCCAATGCCCTTAACCGCAAGACTACCTGCCGCCCAGTTAAAGAAAGAAAGAACGAGAGAAAGAAGAAAACGAGAGAGAGCGAGAGAGAGAGAGACAGCAGCACAGTGAACATTCCTTTCAGTGGCACAAAGGTGTCAGTCTAGCCAGCCCTCCAGATTCCCAACCAAGTGGAACATTCTAGGAATGGCTGACTGGGAATGTGACAGCAGAATGCCAACCAATTAGATCCTTTAGTACAGCCTCTACCTCTCTCCCGCTCTTTGCTCTTGGGTATAACTTTGCCATGCGCTAGTCTAGCAGGGATACAGTGGAGGAATTCCAGGAACATCTCAATGGGAAAGTGACGTTCCGTATTGGGAATGTGGCAGCAGAATGCCAGGCTTTCCCCAAAATAGAGGCTGAGAGCAGCTCCAGCAGTCCTCAGAGTAGAGGAGAGCTTAGCTCATCCCTCTCAGCTAGCTAGTTGCCAGGCTGGCTGATGATCCACTCTGTGGAGACA
Source organism: Oncorhynchus keta (assembly GCF_023373465.1). Lineage (NCBI taxonomy): Eukaryota > Metazoa > Chordata > Actinopteri > Salmoniformes > Salmonidae > Oncorhynchus > Oncorhynchus keta. The sequence goes on from NC_068433.1 coordinate 41,827,156, forward strand.
GTCCATTCCATCAAATTTGAATGTAGTAATAAGTAATGTTGTCAATTGTGTTGGAGGATAGATACTGACATTGTCATGACTGTCATTCTGTTCCATTCCAGGAAAATACACACTGCATGAGTCCTGGGGATGTTTTCCCTCAGGCTGTGTGTGTGTGTGTGTGTGTGCGTGCGTGCGTGTGAATGTGTGTGAATGTGTGTGTGAGTGAGTGAGACTGGAGACCTGGTAGTACACAGCTGTTGTTGTTCCATAGAGAGCAGAGCAGACACACTGACACAGTCAGTTCCGTGACACACAGCTGGGCCATACACACTCCCTCCCTCTCAAGCAGTCTGCCATGCACGCACTCCCTCCCTCCCTCCCAAGCAGTCTGGCACACACACACACGGAGAGAGTGAAAAGAGCAAGCCTCAATGTCTCTTCAAGGTCTCTCATGACCAAGGCCAGAAGAACACAACACAGGACTTCAACAGGGTAAGAGGACGACATGCAGGGCTCCCAACCTCACCCTTTCAGCTGACAGAAAGGACCGGAGCGAGGATGACACATAAACCAACCCCGCAGACACACACACACACACACACCACCAAACAAACAGATACACACAGCAGAGCAACCATGCGTTCATATAACTGTCATGGTATGCACTGAGGAGGAAAGCACGCACACATCCTCTCTCTCTCACACACAGGCACTCGTAGCGTAGGCAGCTGAATGTGGTAATGAATATTAAACACAATGCGCTGCATAATCGGTCTCATCCACATGAATGACAAAATAATCACTGTTAAGGCAGCAACAACAACAACAGCTGTCACTTTACACAGGCAGTGATGAGGCAGAGGGATGAGACTCACGACACAAGCCAAGGACAGGAGAGGTGTATGCTCAAGGCTGTAGTTTCTCAGCCTCTCTGCTCTGAGGCCCAAACCAAGGCAGCTGTGACACGACAGCATTGGGGAGAAGTAGCCATCTTCTAGATGTAGCCTAGTGTTACTGGAAGCCCTGCACTGCCCTTGACCACACAGGTTCACCATCTTCACTCCCACATCAAAAAGGTTTGTTTTTGTTGCATAAACAAACAAACACACTTCCACGCTCATTACTTTAGCCTGGGTAGCTAGCATTAGCTCCGGTGAGAAGGTAATAATCCCTTTAGTCTGTGAAGCAGTGTGTGTGTGTATGTAGTAATCGTGTGTGTATGTTTGCGCGCGTGTGTGTGTAGTAACCGTGTGTGTATGTTTGCGTGTGTGTGTGTGTAGTAACCGTGTGTGTTTGCGTGTGTGTGTGTGTGTGTAGTAACCGTGTGTGTTTGCGTGTGTGTGTGTGTGTGTGTAGTAACCGTGCGTGTGTTTGAGCGTGTGTGTGTGTAGTAACCGTGTGTGTGTTTGAGCGTGTGTGTGTGTAGTAACTGTGTGTGTGTGCGTGTGCGTGTGTGTGTGTAGTAACTGTGTGTGTGTGCGTGTGCGTGTGCGTGTGCGCGTGTGTGTGTGTGTGTGTGTGTGTGTGTGTAGTAACCGTGCGTGTGTGTGTAGTAACCGTGCGTGTGTTTGAGCGTGTGTGTGTAGTAACCGTGCGTGTGTTTGAGCGTGTGTGTGTAGTAACCGTGCGTGTGTTTGAGCGTGTGTGTGTAGTAACCGTGCGTGTGTTTGAGCGTGTGTGTGTAGTAACCGTGCGTGTGTTTGAGCGTGTGTGTGTAGTAACAGTGTGTGTGTTTGAGCGTGTGTGTGTAGTAACCGTGTGTGTGTGTGTGTGTGTAGTAACTGTGTGTGTGTGCGTGTGCGTGTGCGTGTGCGTGTGCGTGTGCGCGTGTGTGTGTGTGTGTGTTTTGAGCGTGTGTGTGTGTGTTTGTGTGTGTGTGTGTGTGCGTGTGTGTGTGTGTGTGTGTGTATGTAGTAATCGTGTGTGTATGTTTGCGCGCGTGTGTGTGTAGTAACCGTGTGTGTTTGCGTGTGTGTGTGTGTGTGTAGTAACCGTGTGTGTTTGCGTGTGTGTGTGTGTGTGTGTAGTAACCGTGCGTGTGTTTGAGCGTGTGTGTGTGTAGTAACTGTGTGTGTGTGTGTGTGCGTGTGTGTGTGTAGTAACTGTGTGTGTGTGCGTGTGCGTGTGCGTGTGTGTGTGTGTGTGTGTGTAGTAACCGTGCGTGTGTTTGAGCGTGTGTGTGTAGTAACCGTGCGTGTGTTTGAGCGTGTGTGTGTAGTAACCGTGCGTGTGTTTGAGCGTGTGTGTGTAGTAACCGTGCGTGTGTTTGAGCGTGTGTGTGTAGTAACCGTGCGTGTGTTTGAGCGTGTGTGTGTAGTAACCGTGTGTGTGTTTGAGCGTGTGTGTGTAGTAACCGTGTGTGTGTGTGTGTGTGTGTGTGTAGTAACCGTGTGTGTGTGTGTGTGTGTGTAGTAACTGTGTGTGTGTGCGTGTGCGTGTGCGCGTGTGTGTGTGTGTGTTTGAGCGTGTGTGTGTGTGTGTTTGAGCGTGTGTGTGTGTGTGTGTTTGAGCGTGTGTGTGTGTGTGTAGTAACCGTGTGTGTGTGTGTGTGTGTGTAGTAACCGTGTGTGTGTGTGTGTGTGTGTAGTAACCGTGTGTGTGTGTGTGTGTGTGTAGTAACCGTGTGTGTGTGTGTGTGTGTGTAGTAACCGTGTGTGTGTGTGTGTGTGTGTAGTAACCGTGTGTGTGTGTGTGTGTGTGTAGTAACCGTGTGTGTGTGTGTGTGTGTGTGTAGTAACCGTGTGTGTGTGTGTGTGTGTAGTAACTGTGTGTGTGTGCGTGTGTGTGTGCGTGTGTGTGTGTGTGTTTGAGCGTGTGTGTGTGTGTGTGTTTGAGCGTGTGTGTGTGTGTGTTGTGAGCCGTGTGTGTGTGTGTGTAGTAACCGTGTGTGTGTGTGTGTGTGTGTAGTAACCGTGTGTGTGTGTGTGTGTGTGTAGTAACCGTGTGTGTGTGTGTGTGTGTGTGTGTAGTAACCGTGTGTGTGTGTGTGTGTGTGTAGTAACCGTGTGTGTGTGTGCGTGTGCGCGCGTGTGTGTGTAGTGAGCGTGCGTGTGTGTGTGTGTGTGTAGTAACCGTGTGTGTGTGTGTGTGTGTGTAGTAACCGTGTGTGTGTGTGTGTGTGTGTAGTAACCGTGTGTGTGTGTGTGTGTGTGTAGTAACCGTGTGTGTGTGTGTGTGTGTGTGTAGTAACCGTAGTAACCGTGTGTGTGTGTGTGTGTGTGTGTGTGTGTGTGTGTGTAGTAACCGTGTGTGTGTGTGTGTGTGTGTAGTAACCGTGTGTGTGTGTGTGTGTGTGTGTGTGTGTGTGTGTGTGTGTGTGTGTGTGTGTGTGTGTGTGTGTGTGTGTGTGTGTGTGTGTGTGTGTGTGTGTGTGTGTGTCGTGTGCCGTGTGTGTGTGTGTGTGTGTGTTTGCGTGTGTCGTAGCCGTGTGTGTGTGTGTGTGTGTGTGAGGTCCCAAGTCTGAGCATGCTGGGTCTCTGATGGGGTTAGCTGCTACATTGCTGATGTGATTGGCACAGGACCCGCTACTGCTAATGTCAGCCTTACAGCACTGAGTCATGCGCGCACACACACACACACCCTTCTGCACAACAGCACTGGGAAGGAAACACACACTGGAGTGCATACGCCTCCACAGATTACACACGATTCAGCAAAAGCACACAAGAAACATCCTAATAACTTAGTCTCACAATCCATTATTGATCCAGATTTAAACTCTACACTCTGCACCCCAGTCACGGCAGAGCGCTGATGTTGTGACTGCATTCATGTGTTCATGTCAAATCCTACCCAGAATCTTCCCCAAAATAGCAAATCACATGTGATTGTCACACACAGAGGACCTGTGCTACCAGTCTGGCTGATACCAAACTCAAAGTCCTCCTGACTTCAGAGTCTGGAAAGGCTGTTTTGATGTTGTCGACACGATGCGTTGATAATGAAGGGATGCTATTGGTTCACCTCTGTGTCTTTCTCACTGAACCACCCACAGCCACTGAGCTCCGCTCCCTTCCATTACAACTGTTGGATTTTCTAATCCAATAACCCCCCGAGCAAAAAAACAAACATTTCAGAGAACCAATTAATGCGTCCGCTCAATTAATGATCTAATACTGCATTAACAAACGGCCTCCTTTCAATAACAGTACAGGCATGGACACACACACAGAGGGACAGATGAACACACACGCGCACACACACACACACATAATCCATCAGGTTCCTCCTGGAAAATAAACAGAGGATTTTGACACAGGAGGAGCCCAAGCACACAGACAACTCCCCATGGAGACACGTGTTCCTGTTGCACCATGACGTGTTGCCCAGATGGAGGGAGGACAGACACTAACTCAACACCAACAATAACAGAGTCCTACTGCTCCCCAGCCATCAACCTTCCGTCCATCCGCATTGGGTTTTAACAAGGAGGCGTGACATCAGAGTTCATACTAGGACACTACTAAGACACACCCACTCATCCAGGCAAAATGTTCATAAGCGCCCATCAATTATTTGGAATGAAAGATGGACCTTGTGGACATAACTGAAATAAAAATATTTTTAAATTTTTTTTAAAAAAAAATCGGTGATAAACGCATGAAGCTATTGATGAGAAAAGTTCCGGGCAGATTCCATCTGGCTTTAGTCATGTGTGAATCTGACATTTATGGACAGAGCAAAATATTCCCTGGACTGTTACTATGGGAGAGGGCTTGGCCTCATATCCAATCTCACACACACACACACCTCTCCAAACACAAGAGAAATGGTTCAGTTAACAGCCAATAACCCCAGCATAGTTGATCTGCAGCCACTATAACTGCTCGTCTGAATTTGAAGCGGCTGCTGTATAAAACAACATTAGACATGCACCACTGTCTGTGAAGGAAGATCAGAAACAGTTTTTCCTTTTTCGCCATCCCTTATGTCATTTGTTTAATCTTAACTCTAATCCAAGCTTTGACGGAAACTTCAGAGAACAGAGATGAAGGCTGGCACTGGCTGGGTTTCATTCCCAAAATGTTGCTCCTTTCCAATCTTTCCTTTTAGATGCGATAGACGCACTGGATAGTAGAGGTCTATTAGTCCCAAAAAGGGAAATTGAGGAGCATAAATAAAGAGTAGAATAAGGAGTAAAAGGGAGGGGCCAACTTCTTGGAATGAGACCCAGCCCAGGTCTTCGATGAACAGCCGTTAACTGGGTGTGTTAACAGGAAGCCAGTGGTGCCTCAGGGGAGCTAGACGAAGCTGCCTCTTTAGACACTGGTCTAAGAAGAGCGTTGGACCGGTTCAACCTAATAGTTAAGGTCAAGATTGGGGAAAATAAGCTGATCCTAGATCTGTGCCTAAGATTGGCAGCATCTCGTGTCACACCGGTAGCACCCAGCCACAGGAGGCGTGACCAACGGAAAAGACGAGGCCTGAAATCCGAATGAAAACATTACAGGGTCCAACATCTTTAAGGAAAAGAGAAAGAGGGCTGAACTAAACAGTGGAGCGCTCTAATGCATTATAATCCATGGAGGCAGAGAAACACTTAGTTATAGGAGGGCAGATGGATTCTGTGATGACTGAGGGAGAGAGTGACTCAGTTATTACACACAACAGACAGGAAATCAACCGTAATGAATTGAGGTCGAGCAGCGGAGTGGTTTCTCAGGCAGGTCTCCGCAGTAGGATCAAGTTGCTCCTAAAACATAACACTGATCTAAGGTCAGTTATGTGTTTTACCATCATAGATATACATAGAATTTGGGTACTGATCCTAGATCAGTGCCTGATAGTAATTAAATGTGAGTGGTTTCCCAGGACTAAGATCAACTCGCCTCCCACCTGGACACTGATTTAAGGTCACGTACGGGCTTCCCCCTCCCAATGGTTACGGTTTGGACCTGGGGAGGGTAAACTGATCCTAGGGGAAATTTCTCAGTCATTCTGGCATGATCCTCAGCCGATTCAGAGAGACCTAGCCTTGGACAAATAGCGGTTTAACAGAATCTAGGGGAAGCAGTGACCCCATGAAACAAATCACAGCTCGGATACAATCAAATAAAACCCAGTAACACAACAGAATCTAAAGGGCAATCCTTCAGCCGAGGTCTGGAAACAGGCTTTTCCTGTCAGGTGAGATCAATGTCTTCTCTGTGTTATTGTGTTTGTGTTCTACCCCACACTCCCTCTCATTCAACACTGTTCTAGAGGCCTTCTCCCCACGCATGGGGAGGACAAGCCTCACTAGTGTGTCACTCTGTCGAGACTCTCCCTCACACACACACACACACTCATGAGAACTAAGCTACTCAGCCACAGTTGCATGCTGTGTCATGTTGTTATGGTGTAGTCAGTGCGCGCACACACACACACACACACACACACACACACACACACACACACACACACGTTTGTTATTACCAAGCAATTGGTTCCCATTCAAAAATCATATTTTCCCTAACCCCCTAACTAGTCTTGGGTGACATACCGTTTATACTATATACTGGGCTATTTTAAAATACAGACAGTCCGATTTTCAATCATGTTTAAAATAAAAAATATATTTAAAAAATAAAAATGGGGGGTTCGGAGACACCCCCGCCTTGCAGGGGCTGCATTGGTGCGTGCTGCGCTACTGCTCATTAACTAGAAGTATAACAATAAGACTTAAGATATAACATATGATATCCAGCTCAGTGCTCTAGCTACGCATTTGGTTTGGAAACTTGCTAGCTAAGTGGCTAGATGTCAAGATCGAGGTTCTTAGTTACAATTCAATGCCCTCCTGGATCAAGATCTCCTTTGCCTAAATTGTTGTGTGCGTCCCCCTCCAAAAATGAGCATATACGGTATTCCTGTGCACAAATCAGGAAGACCGTATATGCCGGTATGGTATAAAACAGTATGACGGTATGGTATAAAACAGTATGACGGTATGGTATAAAACAGTATGACGGTATGGTATAAAACAGTATGACGGTATGGTATAAAACAGTATGACGGTATGGTATAAAACAGTATGACGGTATGGTATAAAACAGTATGACGGTATGGTATAAAACAGTATGACGGTATGAAAATCTGGATACTGCACAACCCAAGGAGGACAAGCTTTGAGTGACGCACCAGAAAATCAGAGACACCGGCAACACAAGGACCCATGCAATTACTCTTCTTAAAAGAAAACTCCCCTCACACACGGGCAAGCGAGTGGTTGTAACCGGAGACATGAGAACAGAAGAGATTAGCGAACAAAAGAAAAATAGAAAATACAAGAAAATAGTATAATAGAGAAGAGAGCAGTCTATCCCTTTGGCCTTTTGTCACATTGCCAGGACTATTCTATTATATTAAAGTGATTCTAAGCAGGGCCAGTCTCATCTACCCAGGCCAGTTCATTGAGTGGGCTTCTCTCTGGCCTCCTGGGTAGAGTCATTAAGGCCAGCCAGTAGAATGAATGAGTGTTCTCTGTGACCGACTCACTCTCTACAACCAGGCCAGGAAGTGAGGCACGGAGCAGAGGAGAGGACATGTTAATTGGGTTGGAGACCCAGATTCTTAGTGTAGCTGGGAGAGTGGGCTCTGTATGCAGGACTAGAATCCCTGTGTGCGAAGATGGGGAGTGTGGATTGGGTTCTATATAGATGGTGAAGGGGAGTCGACAAAAGTAGTGCACTATATGGTGGATACGGGTGTGTGTGTGTGTGTGTGTGTGTGTGTGTGTGTGTGTGTGTGTGTGTGTGTGTGTGTGTGTAGGCCCTGTGGCTCTCTGGGAGCAAGAGGAAAGTGTCTCAGGGTTTGTAATGACAGTGTTGCTCAACCTCCATAGAACCACAAGGTACTGTCACTCAGCACTACACACACACTGAATAGACAAAAACACACACACACACACCAAGAAGGCACTTCTAGAAAACATGGCAGGGAGTCAAGCCCACACAACAACAGGAAGAGAGAGAAAGGATGACTGCATAGTAAAAACACACTCCCCAAATGAACAGCAGAGTTCACAGGTTCAGACATAGTTTCACAACAGAAAGAAATATCTTCTCACAACAGTCCGTTCTATTCAAAGGCAATAACTCATATCTCTCGGAGACGACATAAAAAATGCTGGCTGATGTTTGATGTAATAAATAAATGTCCTGGGCGTTTTTGGGGGTGAGTCTGTGCTATTTACTCAAGTCATTTTTATCTCTTTATCTTCACACACACATTCTTCTGGTAGGGGAAGGGTTAGGGTTAGGGGAAGGGGCTGTGTGTGCAATCAAAGAGAGTTTGCGACTCAAACAGCTCTTTCCGGTCATTACCTCCCGGACCGTGTGCCAAGCGTCTTCAGACAGCCATGAATGTATTGTAATTTTTAAATGTACTACCGCCTTAGTTTCGCCTTGGCAGTAGCTAATCGGGATCTGTAATAAACACAAATACAGTAAGGAAGGTGTGTGGAGAAAGACCAGAGTGACTTCTACTCAAAATAAGGTCCTGGTCTGGTCCTACTTCCTACCTCCTAGCCCTGGTCTAACCTCTAGAAATAGTCTGGAGCACGCTGGCCCAAGCAAACACACTGGGACTGACACACAGGGACAGGTTTGAACTAAAAGACACACACACACACACACACACACACACACACACACACACACACACTTCAAGGCAAGTTCTGGGTCAGAGGTGGAGGAATAGAAAATAACCCCCCACTGATGCAGGCATACACGTACACCAGCAAGCCCAAACACACCATCTAAAATTCCAAACACTCCCCGTTCCCACAGAGTATCCTTACTGCGTCTTGCTACTACAGTACACTGTGCCTACTGTAGTACTACACAGCAGGAGACTCTCCCGGTTTCCTGGGAAACAGATCAGAGACAACACAGAGAGGGAAGGGAGAGAGACAGAGAGGGAAGGGAGAGAGACAGAGAGGGAAGGGAGAGAGACAGAGAGGGAAGGGAGAGAGACAGAGAGGAAGGGAGAGAGACAGAGAGGAAGGGAGAGAGACAGAGAGGAAGGGAGAGAGACAGAGAGGAAGGGAGAGAGAGAGAGGAAGGGAGAGAGACAGAGAGGAAGGGAGAGAGACAGAGAGGAAGGGAGAGAGACAGAGAGGAAGGGAGAGAGACAGAGAGGAAGGGAGAGAGACAGAGAGGAAGGGAGAGAGACAGAGCGAGAAAGAGCGAGGAAAAAGAGAGAAAGAGAGAGAATGAGAGAGAAAGAGAGGGGGTGTTTTGATGTGAGGGTCAGTGAGTATAGTTCTGTGTAGCTTTGCTGACGGGCAGAATGTTTCTGTCCTGCACACACATGATCACAACCAGCTCCACACTCCCAGCAGTAACTCCAGTCCCAACAACATCCAGTGTGCTCAGAAGTTATCAGAAATACTTCTCCCTCTTTCTGTCTGTCAATCTGGAGGCAGAGTCAGCAACATCAGTATCTGCAGAGGTGGACTGGGGGTAACACACACACATCTTCCACCACTGCTAAACAGCACAAGTTTGGCAGTAGCACACAGCAGGCACTTTACCCTCATACTATTTTGAAAGTAAAAGCAGTGTGTGTGTGTGTGTGTGTGTGTGTGTGTGTGTGTGTGTGTGTGTGTGTGTGTGTGTAGTGTGTGTGTGCGTTAAGACGTCTCCCCACCCCAGACAGGATTAACTCTGCGGCTGACCATCTGAACCTGGATGTTCCGCACGGCTTGCTGCAAAACTAGTCTTAAAGCCTCGACGCTGCTCCACATCCCAAATCCTCCATGACTGGACACAGCCTCGTATTAAATGACCCCTTTGAACTCTGTTTAACTCACCACATCTCATCTGTACACACCCCACTACAGACACACACAATAACGGACGGTCTCTACAGTTAAAGTAGAACGGGTACTGTAGCTATGTGACTTGTGTAACCAGGAAAACGTTGATTCATTTGAGGTCTTAGGCAGATGAGTCGAGGTGAACTAGGAACTTCCAGCTGCCGATAGTTCTTTAAGAAAATGAGATCAAATAAAACTACAAAAGCATATTGGCCCCTTGGCTGTGAAGAGCTGTGTTGAGCACCATTGGGTGATTAACTGCAGTCTGTGTTCAGTCTACAGAGAATATATGTGAGTGAGTGAGTGAGTGAGTGAGTGAGTGAGTGAGTGAGTGAGTGAGTGAGTGAGTCTCTCGGTCCAGATGGAGATGCTTCTGAGTGTCACAGCCAACATCACAGCTTAATGATCCACAACAGGTTGAGCTGCTGCTGTAATGAGGAAATGCCTTTCACATCTCAATTCTCTGCTTGACTAGTATGGCTCTCACATCTCATTCTCTGGGCTTGATTAGTATGGCTCTCACATCTCATTCTCTGGGCTTGATTAGTATGGCTCTCACATCTCATTCTCTGGGCTTGATTAGTATGGCTCTCACATCTCATTCTCTGGGCTTGATTAGTATGGCTCTCACATCTCATTCTCTGGGCTTGATTAGTATGGCTCTCACATCTCATTCTATGGGCTTGATTAGTATGGCTCTCACATCTCATTCTCTGGGCTTGATTAGTATGGCTCTCACATCTCATTCTCTGGGCTTGATTAGTATGGCTCTCACATCTCATTCTCTGGGCTTGACTAGTATGGCTCTCACATCTCATTCTCTGGGCTTGATTAGTATGGCTCTCACATCTCATTCTCTGGGCTTGACTAGTATGGCTCTCACATCTCATTCTCTGGGCTTGATTAGTATGGCTCTCACATCTCATTCTCTGGGCTTGACTAGTATGGCTCTCACATCTCATTCTCTGGGCTTGACTAGTATGGCTCTCACATCTCATTCTCTGGGCTTGACTAGTATGGCTCTCACATCTCATTCTCTGGGCTTGACTAGTATGGCTCTCACATCTCATTCTCTGGGCTTGATTAGTATGGCTCTCACATCTCATTCTCTGGGCTTGACTAGTATGGCTCTCACATCTCATTCTCTGGGCTTGATTAGTATGGCTCTCACATCTCATTCTCTGGGCTTGATTAGTATGGCTCTCACATCTCATTCTCTGGGCTTGACTAGTATGGCTCTCACACCTCATTCTCTGGGCTTGGTTAGTATGGCTCTCACATCTCATTCTCTGGGCTTGATTAGTATGGCTCTCACATCTCATTCTCTGGGCTTGATTAGTATGGCTCTCACATCTCATTCTCTGGGCTTGATTAGTATGGCTCTCACATCTCATTCTCTGGGCTTGATTAGTATGGCTGTTACTGCTGCAGAGGCTGATAATACCACAGGGGTGAGCTGCCAGAGACAACATTGGAGGTCCTATTTCTCCTCTCAGGGTTAAACCTTTAAAATCCCATCCCATTTCCTGCTGCTGTTGCTACTCTATTCCAGTAAGGTCCCTGATGCAGTCACCTCATTGAGACAAAAGCGATAAAACTAAATAATTTAATAACGGTTCCTCTCCAGGCACAGAAACACATAGTTCTGTGATGACAAGAAACAGAACCATGTCGACATCTCACATCTGTGGCCTAAAATTCTGAGACTGCTGAGGGGGAGTGCGCTCCGAGTGAGACACTGAGCTGACACACACGTACGTCTGCAAGCACATATACACAATCATGCGCTCGCTCTCTCTCACACACACACACACACACAAAGTAGATTTCAAGCTTGTTAGTTGATTTAACAGGACAGTGAGATCTATACACCATCAGCTCCCTGTAGGGAAAAGACTAACATGCTAAAACATTCATAAGAGTCTCATTGTGATGACAGAGGAATGACAGATAAAGGGAGGGATTGGGTCAGGGATCGTGAAGGCGAGGAGGTTGCTTGGGGTGTGTATGTGATGGTAAATGTTTCATGGGGTAGCCCAAGTTGCTAACAGACAGAGCGGCCGTGTATCTGTGTGAAACAGAGTGTGACAAACCAAAGACCAGAATCCAGCTCAGCCTTCAGGGTTGAGGCTAGATAGGGCTGCATGGATCTTCAGGTCTATGTATGCGTTCCAAATGGTACCCTATTGCCTACATAGTGTACTACTTCTGACCAGAACACTATGGGCCTTGGTCAAAAGCAGTGCACTATTCTGGGTTCGAGTGCAGGCTCTGTGGCAGCCGGCTGCAACAGGGAGACCCATGGGGCGGCGCACAATTGGTCCAGCATCGTCCGGGTTAGGGGAGGGTTTGGCCGGCAGGGATGTCCTTGTCCCGTCGCGCACTAGCGACTCCTGTGGCGGGCCGGGCGCAGTGCACACTGACACGGTCGCCAGTTGTACGGTGTTTCCTCCGACACACTGGTGCGGCTGGCTTCTGGGTGTCAAGAAGCAGTGCGGCTTGGTTGGGTTGTGTTTCGGGGGACGCACGGCTCTTGACCGTCTCCTCTCCCGAGTCCGTAAGGGAGTTGCAGCGATGAGACCAGATTAACTACCAATTGGATACCACGAGATTGGGGAGAAAAGGGGCAAAGTAACAAAAAAAGTGTGCACTAAATAGAGAATAGGGTGCAATTTGGAACATAAGCAATATGTCTCAGGTGGTGCTGTAGTAATCTGTCTGGAGGCAGAGATCTAGATCCTCTGATATATAATTCAACAGCCCAGCCATACACGCCACACAAAACACAGTTCACACACTGCTGCTAAACACACTATATACACAGAAAACACATAACCTCTGCGGTGACAGTGTATTACATGACTGGTGGCCAACACCTCACATCTGTGAATCTTTTGTTTTGATAGTGAACACACACACACACCAAGTTCAGTGCTATTCGGATTCCTTGGGTTGTTCCTACCCTAAACATTTCGGTCATTTCAACTTCAAATGGGGTCAGGACGTCCCAAGGATCCCAGATCGCACGGACCCCTAGCCAACCACCCACCCACACACACCGCATGGTATTCATCACATGGTTCGTTAAAAAAACAGGTGTAGACTAACAATGAAATGTTTACACACACACACACAGCTGATGAAGACACGTGATATCGCATGACAAGCCAACACCTCACATCTGTGAATCTTGCTTACACAAACACACTCTCTCGCTGTGTGTCTCTCTCTCTCTCTCTCACACACACACACACACACACACACACAGTTGATACGTTTCGATAGCAGATGAACCATGGAGTGTGCGGTTGTTGACAAGGCAGCATGTCATGATAGGTCAAGACGTTAACGAGACAAGTCCACCAAGATCTTAGAGACAGTCTCTGTTTCTCCCCTCTCTCGGTCTACACCGCTCGCTCTTTTAATTCTGCCTTAATCACAGCAGTGTCTGTAGAATCTACCATTGATCTCTCCTCAGATCAATGGCCCTGCTTATCTCCTTACACTAGATTACAGGAAGGCTTTCAGCAGAGACCCAAACCCTTTGAGTTCTACTACAATGGAGAGCAGGGCAGCCAGTCTAAGGGGCTTTATAGCCCAGTAATTACACACCCTTAGACCGGGGGTGAAGGCAGATGGAACAACTTAACCTAAGTCCCAAATGGCATCCTATTCCATATGTAGTGCACTACTTCTGACCTGGGACCATAGGGAATTGGGACACACCCAGACTGAACAATATAGCTACACTGCACATGACCTAGTTAGAGTAGCTGTTAGGCCATTTAAGGTTCTCTGTTAACGAGCAGCAAGCTTCAAACAGGGATTGTGTTTCTGAGCTAGGAGGAACATAACGTCTTAGTTTGGATTTGAAGGGGCAAATGTGGCCATAACCCAAAAAAACCTCATGAGCAATTCCTATTTCTCCGTCCTCTCGGTCGTTTTGTGTCTCTCGCTCTCTCCCCTCCCTCTTTTCCTAGCTCTCCTCTAGCTTTCACTCTCTAGTAAACAGTGGTTGTGTCTCCATGTAAGGCTATAGGGAGCAGCTCGGTGACAGAGCTGTGAGGAGCAAGACAAGCTCTGGTGGAAAACCTAACAGGACAGTGGAAACTAAGTGGGGGAGAGACGTGTGAAACCAGTTGGATCGTTGAAGCTCAACGATCTCCAGCAAGTTCCTTGAAGCGAAAGGTGCAAACCTTTCAAATGCTTTTAATACTTCTCTCGCTGAAGTCATCTTTTTCTGCACATCTCATTTCCAGTATCTCGCCCAGTGCTTAGAAACAGGAGAGGAAGAGAGAGTGAGGTCACGACTTTGAGAGGGGATTACTGTCCTAAATCTGTCTAGTCTTCCAGTCAGTCAGCCAGCCAGCCAGGCAGCCGCTCAGGTGTCATCTACTCCACTGTAAAGTGAAGTTGTCAGGTGTCACAACGAGGTAACAATAACAGATCCTCACACACACACACCGCAGTGCCATTATCCAGGTCAGATAGCGTAGCGGTGTAGCATAGAGTGTGTGCAGTGGAGCAGCGAGGGAGAGGCTCTTCTATCCTCAAGGGGAATCCTACTACAGGACTAACTGGTATTGTATTTTGAAGTTGTTCTTCAACCCTTTTCATACCAGGTAGTTTGATACTTTTCTCATCGACGGCAACAACCCGGACAAGAGTTCCAAGAGTCAAAGAGGAAGCTGGGGATGATTAGGTGGCAGTGACCATGGTTGTATCAGGGGTCGGCCTGGTGAGGGAAGTTAGTGAGGTGGTCACAAAGACCCCAACTTTAACCACCCATATACTCTCCCTGCAATATAAGCTGCCTGGGAGAACTATAGCGTGATGCTTGTGTTGATGTATACACCACACTGCTAACACTCTGGTCCAATGTTGCTATTGTTCCCATGTACTACGCTCCCCTGAGTGATCCAGTCTGTCAGGTGACTCTCCTCTCCACTGTACTATAGCTACGGCTAAATGTCATTCTGCTCCATCCTCTGCTGTTAGGTTTAGTAATTAGAACCATCATTTCTCTCCTCTGAGGTGGCTTCTGTTGCATTCGGACTCATTTGGGTCATCTCTCCCAGCCGGTGGAGACAGCGTCAGGATTCTAGAGAGGTGGGGTGGAACAGATGAGTTTGATGGTGAAGGTGTTGGATGATTGTCCTTCGAGCTCCAGTGACATTCGTCACGGCCAGGGATCAGCCATGATCGACGGCGACCCTAGAGCCATTAGAGTCCGGTGACAGACCAACAGACTTTTTACCTCGGGAAATCAAACTAGCAACCTTTCGGTTACTGGCCTAACGCTCTGACCGCTAGGCTACCTGCCACCCACCCAGGCTACAGGCGGTATGGTACACAACGCAAAGAGAGAACAGACATGTGGAACAAGAGGCAACTGAGCAGTCGCACATGAACACAGTCAGACAAGTGCATCACACACTGTCAGGGAAGGCGTGCACAACCAAAAGACCTGGTTGAACAGCAGGAATCACAGAGGTGGGTTCTAGTCCCCAAAACAACTGTATAAAGCGGTCACAGCCCACCATCACCAGAGGGTGTGGGAAGGACTGAGTAATATGACTGATGTTTTTGTTTAAGTCACACACACACACACACACACACTTTTCAGCATCCACTGCCAATATCCATTCTCTGAGTAGCTTAGCTCAGAGACTACAGTTAGGCCTGTGGTAGTGGGCACATCAGAAGCTACAGAGGGGGAACAGAAGGAGATAGTGGTGCTATGAATCGTAGCCCCAGTACTGGGTTGTTGTTACGAGTCATGTTGCATCCATACTGAAGCCTCTTGAGACTAACAGAGAGGCAGCTATAGTGCAGCATCTGTCTGTGAGTGGTACAATACAATAGGGCTACTGATAATAGATGCAGGTTGCATTTAGCAGCACCTCTTCTCAGGCGGTTTGAGGACTAACCACCCGCCTCTCTAGAACGGGATTGGAGGATACTCTGGCACCAGTTTGACCCTCTTGTTCTAAAAAAAAAAAAAAAAAATCAGTACAGAACAACTACGCACTCGCTGTCCGCCTCGTTCCCTCAGTCTCTCCTTTAAGCCTTCTTCATGCCTCCTACCTTCCTCTCCTCTGTTACCTCACACAATGGATTTACCCTGTCTTACGTAACATCATTAGCAGTAGAGGGGCTATTCTCTTCAGCGGAGCGCCGTGTTCTCCAGGCGTGGTGTGTATTCCACCATAGATGCGCAGGAGGCCCCCTCTTAAGCATGGATAAAAACCAACCGGCATCTCCCACACAGTGACACACTCAACTGGCCGCAGCGGAGATCTTTGGCGATAGGCGGGGGAGAGAGGGGTGAAATAAAGAGAGGCGAGAGATGGAGAGATTGAGAGGGGGGAGAGAGGAAAGAGAGAATGAGAAAGGGTAAGAGGGAGAGAGAGCGCGAGAGCGAGAAAGAGGCGGAGAGAGGGAAAGCCAAAAAGGCACAGCTCTGACACTAAGCTGACAGAGAGAACAACCACATCTCATTACAGAGGCATACAGCATCTGCCAAACTCTTCCCCCTCAGCTTAGAACGCGTCCTCTCCTCTCGCCTTCTCTCCTCTCATATCAAAGCCACTCTAAACCCAGCTTCGCTTTTCTTTTCATGATCTCTATTAGGAAACCAATCTAATATCCCCTCTTACCCTCACAGCCAAGAAGCAGAAGTTGTCCAAACTTTTTCACAGCTTTTAGCCGAGTCAGCCTCCATCCCACACTTACATCACTACTCCTGGTGGTGAAGCCATTTTTCTGATTCCATTCCAGCAGCAGCCATGAGTGAGATCCTGTAAAGCACATATAGCTCACCTCGCCAGCCTGCCGGGCAGGCCAATTACTTATCACCGAATAAGAAATCGTACTCCGTCTGGTCTGGCAGGACATATGAGGGAGACGTTGTAGAGAAGGTGAAGGGAGTTCGTACATCTGCTTGATCCTAGGTAACACCACACTGTTAGCTTCTGCAGACACACACTGGCATATGCGATATGCACGTGAGCTCACATCTCGTCAATCTCCCTACCGAAACGCTCTACACAGTGTCCCCACTGCTCTGAGACCAATGCCACGGCCAGAGACTGGTGGCTCACAGCTTGTACGTCGTGATGACGCCTCCAGAAACATCTGTGGTTAGATTGCTGTTCCATGGGCGTCGAGAACAGAGCAGAGGAGGTGAATGAGGAGACAGCTCCCTATGCTAATGACACTGCTCAGAGTGTGTGAAGACTTTGTTAAGGGTTTGTGTGTGGGCCCGTCACCCTTAGATCATGGGCCTGCTCTTTTAAAATACAAAAGCAATTTGTCCTCTTTAACAGAGGACAGAACTCTGAGTAAGAAGCCCACACACACACACAGAGAGAGAGAAGTATCACATCAAAGCCTGGCAGGTTATTCTCTAGGACTAGAGGGAAGGCGGGGCAGAGGGGTAGCCCTGATGTGAGCATCTATAATTGGTTCTGTAGAGACTCAAACCGATGTGAAACATCCAGAGGACTTGTGGTTGTATTTCGGCACGCTACAGTCACAAGGTAAGACATGCGTTCAGAACAATGTACTTTTTATACAGGTCTTTTGTCAGGGAAAATACAAAAAGTTCAAAAGGAGCCCACAACACACACACACACACACACACACACACACACACACACACAGGGATCATGCTGCAGATTACAAGTAAAGCAACGGCACTAACATCATTGTGTGGAAGGACTGTCAATCAGTGAGGCAAGGCCCTTTATATTGACTCTGTAATTCAATCGACACGCTGGTAACTAAGCCTAAGTAGAAGATGCACTCACTGACTAAACACGTGTCCCTACTCCTACACACCTACGTGTGTTTACTGTCATTCTATACATAGAGCACAGCACAGACAGTACTGTATGTTCACAGCTTCAGAGAACGTCTCAAATTATACTTTACTCACCACAGACCAGGGGCGGGCAAACTTTTCGGGCAAAAGGGTCACGTCGAGATTTCAAAATTGAATGGAAGGCCACAATTTTTTGGGACCGATGTGTTTGCCAAAATCAAATTGCAGGCAAGAAAAAGGGTGGAAATTTGAAAATATATACAGTTGGAAATTTAGTCAGAAATTTACATACACCTTAGCCAAATACATTTAAACTCAGTTTTTCACAATTCCTAACATTTAATCCACCCTTTTTCCTACAAACATAACAATGGTCATTATGGCCAAACAGTTCTATTTTTGTTTAATCAGACCAGAGGACATTTCTCCAAAAAGTACGATCTTTGTCCACAAGTGCAGTTGCAAACCGTAGTCTGGCTTTTTAATGGCGGTTTTTGAGCAGTGGCTTCTTCCTTGCTGAGCGGCCTTTCAGGTTATGTCGATATAGTACTCATTCTACTGTGGATATAGATACTTTTGTACCCGTTTCCTCCACCATCTTCACAAGGTCATTTGCTGTTGTTCTGGGATTGATTTGCACTTTTTGCACCAAAGTACGTTCTTCTCTAGGAGACAGAACGTGTCTCCTTCCTGAGCGGTATGACGGCTGCGTGGTCCCATGGTGTTTATACTTGCGTACTATTGTTTGTACAGATGAACGTGGTACCTTCAGGCATTTGGAAATTGCTCCCAGGGATGAACGAGACTTGTGGAGGTCTACAATTAATTTTCTGAGGTTATGGCTGATTTATTTTGATTTTCCAATGATGTCAAGCAAAGAGGCACTGAGTTTGAAGGTAGGCCTTGAAATACATCCACAGATACACCTCCAATTGACTAAAATTATGTCAATTAGCCTATCAGAAACTTCTAAAGCCAGGACATCGTTTTCTGGAATTTTCCAAGCTGTTTAAAGGCAGTCAACTTAGTGTATGTAAACTTCTGACTCACTGGAATTGAGATACAGTGAATTATAAGTGAAATAATCTGTCTGTAAACAATTGTTGGAAAAATTACTTGTGTCCTAACTGACTTGCCAAAACTATAGTTTGTTCTACTTCAACTGTAGGTCCATTATAATTTCAAAAACATATTTTTACTCAGGCTCGTGGGCCAGATTTTCCCACCCCTGCCGTAGACCAGGACCAGGACACCAAGTGTACCACACAAGGAATATAGGGTGCCATTCCCTTCTAGGTGTAATCAAGGTTCACTACATTCGTTTCATCAACCGGGTGGTGTCAGATCAGTGATTAGGCCAGCTCAAGGAAGGGAGGAAAGAAGGATCAATCCTGCATTAAAATGTATATGGGACAGGCTCATAATGACACAGGTCAAAGTGTGTGTCTGTGATTATCATGCAGAGTCCCTCCACTCTCAGTGTCTCTGATTCAGAATTCAGAGCGACCTATTCTGGTTTAATGAGTCTGGTGGTGGAACACTAGTGAAATATTTAAGGCTGCTGGATTTCCATGACACACACACACACACACACGCACACAGGCTGTATTTCTACAGTATCTACAATGCTGATTTCAACCGGGGCCGAGGTCAGTCAGGAGTGCCTAGAGGCAGGTTATTCTAGCTGTGCGCACAGCTAGAATAAAACATACAGCATGTTCCCACAGAGGAGGTACAAGCTGCACATAATCAGTAGTACATTTCGGATCCATTAAAATATCATGTTTGTGAGATAAATGTCCTATCCACTGGCCAAAGCCACTTTTCCTTCCTTTTATGAGCGGGGAGCTAGAGCAGTGTATTTCTCTCCCCTCCTTCTCTCTTCTCTTCTCCTCTGAGCAGTTTGAGAGCGAGAGCTGTCCTCTATAAACTATCACCTTGAAGCCTCACTGGTCCATCCCAGATGTATGAGGATGTGCATACACAATTAGATTCAACTTGATTTTCCATTTCAACCTGACTGACAGTAATTCACTTAGCCAATGTGGTCTAATTAAAACAACCATTATCTTTTCATAGTGAAAGAGGAGGAGGAGGAGACCGGTAGACAGTCAGAGAAAGAAAGTAAGAAAGAGAGAAAATAGAGAGAAAGAGAAAAAAAAGAGCGAAATCAGCAATAAGAAGGCTGTCAACTGTAAATCAACAGCCTTACTACGTAGGCATCTCCTCCAGGTGCCATTGAACCCCTGATTAGAACCATATTACTTCAGCTAACCTCATTATACACACACGTCAGAGTGCCAAAGTATGAGACATAATACCCATAAAACCTAGCGGTCAAACAGGGAAATGGTTCCAATAGTTTTTATACCTTTCATTTTTCGGCCATTAGAAATCCTTAAGATAAGGGCTGTGTTTCGTGTAGGTTTAACCTGACGTGACATTTTGATAACCGTGGAAGTCTCTCTTGGACAAGGCGACTTTTATCAATATATTTGCCTGTATTTACCCCCCAAAAATGAAATGCTAATGTGGCTATCATACAGAACTACAAATGCCATTATGCTCTGGATGAGACTGCCGAATCGAGGCATAGGTAAGAATCTCTGGATTAACTCATTCATTGAGCAATGAATAAACTGGCTACATTTATTTAAAATGGACCATTCTGGGAACTGTCTTGGGCAAGTTTTAAATTGACCCAATACCTGTTAGCAAAGGTGTCAGCTAAAGATGACGTGCAGGAGCTGGCAGGAATTTCTAGCATGTTCAAAATCAGAGTAAATAGAGCTGAATAGATTGATAAAAGTCACCTTGTCCGAGAGAGATTTACACAGTTATCAAAACGTCACACCAGGGTAGGCCTACACACAACACAGCCCTTATTTGAAGTGTTTCTAAAAATCCCATGGGAAAAATGAATGGTGGATAAACGATTGGAACAATTTCCCTGTTTGACCGCTAGGTTCTATGGGTATTATGACACCTCCACTGTGGGGCTATATTACCCTCGACAGTAACAGAACTGTAGACCTATAGGTCAACCCATGTAGCACCAATCTCAGTCATCTCTCATCCACCTTCCCCGTAATTGGCATCCCATTTGTGGTGGAAGGATCTAATATGTAGTGTTCAGTTGTTGTACACAGCATATAGCACTGCAGAAAAACAGACACTGTCATGAAAGCTTGGCAGCCATTTAGAAATGTGATGGGTACCTTGTTTCAGCTTTGGGTGTCATTGGATGGCACAGCTCAGCACCAAACCCAATGACCCTGCCACACACACACACAACCAACTGTACATCTGTATGGACAGTAAAACAAATGCGCTTGCACATGCACACACACACTGGAGAGAAATCCTAGAGATAACAATCCTTCACTTATCTGTTGGCTTGGCCCTAAGGCAGCATAGACTAAGAATTCTCAAAGCTAGATTTCCAGTTCTGAAACAAAAGATTTCACATTCAAAGCCATAAAAAAAATTATTCCTGAAAAACATCCCAAAATAGAACTATGAAATGGCAAGCGTCTGTATTTTGCACTGCCTATCGATAAACAAACTCCTTTTTAATGCAGAGCCAGAAACATTTCAATTGATTCTGGTAGCTACAGAGACCAGCTTCAAGCTTCACCTCAACAATCCCTTTTATTGCTCTCATTCCGTTTGTTTCTCTATTCAATCCATCTGATTCTGCATGAGAGTATTTGGGAGGATTTTTTCACAAATTGAAAACAGATTTAGAACATTACCATATTGAAAACCACTCAGAGAAACAGTCCAAACCAGTTGCCAACACAGATTGGAATTTTCAGAATCATCAAAAGCCTTGCAGATCCCCCTGATCATTACAAAGCTAGGCAGTGTAGTCCATTACCTATTTAATAAATCCCTCTCAGCCTCAGCATGTGCCCTAGCTCTGGGTTCGGCCCTGGTGTCAGGCTGCTGGTGGGTAGTGAGCGGGCCAAGACTGGGGCTGATACACTGAGTTGGATTAGTACATTCACTGGGAGGACTATAGCCAGAACTATAAACCCACCATCTGAAATATATAGGCCCTGTTCTGGGAGGCCTGCATGGGGCCTGGGCACAGAGTAAACAGCAAAGCCAAGCTCTCCAACGTTGGAGGCATCAGCCCAGCTATTACAGAGGCAGCAGAAAAAGAGGGGAGGTTTTCAAAGGGAGCCCAAGTCGCATCATTTCATGTAGATCACAACCCAATGGTTCACGGGAAAACCTTTGTCTGTTACTTTGACCATATGGCGATACAAATGGTACTAACAAGTGGCAAGAAAACGTGAACCTTTCTGCATAAATTGGTCATAAAATTTGATCTGATCTTCATCTAAGTCACCACAATAGACTAACACAGTCTGCTTAAACTAATAACCACAAACAATTACATGTTTAAATGTCTTTATTGAACACACCGTGTAAACATTCACAGTGCAGGGTGGGGAAAGTATGTGAACCCTTGGATTTCATAACGGGTTCACTCTACTTTGGCAGCAATAACCTCAAACAAACGTTTTCTGTAGTTCCGTTCCAGACCTGCACAACAGTCAGGAGGAATTATTAGACCATTCCGCTTTACAAAACTGTTTCAGTTCAGAAATATTCTTTGGATGTCTGGTGGAAACCGCTCGAGGTCATGCCACAATCGTCAGAGCCCTGATCTCAAGCCTGGGCCACACCAGAAGGCGTATTTTCTTCTCTTGAAGCCATTCTGTTGATTTACTTCTGTGTTTTGGGTCGTTGTCCTGTTGCATCACCCAACTTCTGTTGAGCTTCAATTGTCGGACAGATAAT
Source organism: Oncorhynchus keta (assembly GCF_023373465.1). Lineage (NCBI taxonomy): Eukaryota > Metazoa > Chordata > Actinopteri > Salmoniformes > Salmonidae > Oncorhynchus > Oncorhynchus keta. Next base: position 41,849,574 of record NC_068433.1, read on the forward strand.
CAAAACATTTTTACAGGAGAATGTAAAGCTAACATGGGAATTCATTTTTCCATCGATGATAGATAGCAAGCTGTCCAGGCCCTGAGGCAGGAAAATATTTGGGATGAGGTTTTGATGTTGGTGACTCAGAGATCCACGGGGAACCTAGACCCAGTTGTATCTGGTCAAGAGGACTGTTAGTTTCAGCCCTTATTTGGCACTGGGCCGCCTATACTAACCCCTCTCTGACCAACAGGACATAATGTACTGGAACCACACACAGTCGCACACACACACAAACGAGAGACAAGGTCAGGAAACACAAGGGATGGAATAGAAAGGCAAACACTGTGTGGATGGAACTGGAGGAGAGTGCAGCTGCAAGCTTATGTTTTATTTATGTTAGTCTTCTAGATTATATGACTGATCCACAAACAATGGCATTGAGATTCACTGAGAGATGAGTCATGCCCTTCCTATCCCGAGATTCTGTCAAGCAGGCAGTCACACACATCTGTGTTTTGTGTATGCCCCTGGATAACCTGGACAACCCATGAGCCTGATGACCTCTTCCCTCACTTCACCACAGGAGAGACGGCCACACACACACACACACACACACACACACACACAAACAAAACACCTGCTGTGTGTTGCCATACAAAGACTGTGGGATTCTCCTGCTCCTTTCACATAGGATTCATGGTATGTTGCCTGTCAAAAACAATTGGGCAATGTTTATATGATCCCCTTTCAAATAGCCCCATTTTTACATCTTGTCAGCGTTTGCCTTTTATATAGCCATCGCTATACCCAGCAAGGAGCAAGAGACATTCAACTTTGACCCGGTTGATGCGCCCGTTGTCATGGTAACCCGAGGAGACAGTAACATGTCCTAAATTCCTCTGTTTAAATTCAGACCCGCTTTCTTTCGTCACATTCGCAACAGTAAGTTAGCAGCTCATCATACTTGGAAATAATTACCTTGTAATGTGTTCATTTTCCCAGTACGGTGAATTAAAAAAAAAAAAAGGTTAACTAGAGTTCAACGCAAAACGTTGTCAGATATGTTCTGGTAATTATATGAGATGGATAGCAATGAACCAAAACATTGTCGAGAAAGTTTATTTTAGTTGCCTGGCTTGTTGGATTGAAAAATACATTTATAAACAGTTTTTTTTTTTTGGTGAGCATGTAACGTTGCCATTTGACCTAGTCATTTATGTGTTTATACTTTTTTCTATAATGACAAGGTCAAGTTTGATGTCGGACAACAACAACAGAATGTTCATGATTTAAAGCGTGGCAAAGCATTCACCCTCACAAAGAAATGCATTATTACATTTGTTTATGCAGGTCCTAAGAAACATTATATACGACTAATGCAATTTATTTTCACATTAATATAATATTTTGAGTTGATGTTACTGGTCTGTGCGGCCTATGCCATGTAAATCAGTTGTTATTTTGTTCATTAAAACAGACAAGACACAGCTGGATGAACTTCTCTCTCCTCTCAAACTCCCCGCCAGTTATTTTCGACAGAAGACAGAAACGCCACATCTCTAAGGAGGCTAAGTTAGAAACTGTAACGGCGCTCTCTCTCTCTTCCTCTCTAATCAATATATCTTATTAGCAGACATTACGGGGCAGGGCATATGACCTCCAACCTTATTCACACCAGTAATTCCACCATGTGGATTGTGCTGAAGGAACACAGAGAGGGATAGAGATGTGTGAATATACGAACACAAACGGCCATTGTGAAGGCTCTCAGGAGGTGATGTAATGCATCACACCTACGATTTGATGCATTACTATGACACCTACAGACAGCTGAGCAGCCAATTACTTTATGAGGCTGTCTGACCAGGGTCGTTAGGAAGGCTGTCTGACCAGGGTCGTTAGGAAGGCTGTCTGACCAGGGTCGTTAGGAAGGCTATCTGACCAGGGTCGTTAAGAAGGTTACAGAATAGCTGAGAGTATGAACAATTGAACCTAAATGTACAGTTTGTGCACTTTCCTAGGTTCTCTCCTGCTTTGGTTACAGTTGGCTAGATAGTTTTTTTTCCTGACCAGAATCACTAAGAGCCAACAGATGTGTGTGTGTGTGTGTGTCCCCAAAAATAAAGTAACTCAAAGTTGGGAGTGATTGAGGGAGAAACTCATAGTAAAGGGTGGAGGATATTGGGTTGTGAATCATCACGTACTGTAATCCAAAGCAGATGCTTCTCTTCGTAATACCTCAAATATGAGTGAGGCTTAGTTGCAGTGTGTGTGTGTGTGTGTGTGTGTGTGTGTGTGTGGCCATTGAGCTCTATCACCCTGTTGAAACAGTGGTGTTAATTACAGTTGATCCCTGGGTCTCACAGGAAGAGGGAGGGGTGATAGAGCATCCAATCTCAGATGAGAAAAGCCCAAGCCACTGCACCGCTGAACACTATGGATTGCCTGGCATTCTGGCTCCTTCTGGGAGACTTTCATTTCCACTTTCCACAGACAAATCTGATGCTTGGATAATGCAGTCACACAGACGCAATGACAGACACACCACACTCTCCGTATTAAAGCTTATTCCCACACAGTATCAGTAGACAGACCCAATCCAGTTTGAAGGTACACAGTTGATTATAGCGTGACTTGGACTGCAGTAAACAGCCTCTGTGTGAAGCACCAACAGTCTTGTCTACTGTGGATCTGTGTCCAGTTCAGTCTGATTTCACAGTGACTGTTTATACTGACCTTTAGGGGACTATCAGTTCGTCCTGTCTTGTGGCACGGCTCCAGACAAGCATGACAGACAGGACAAATGGATATCATATCATGTTTTAAAAGCTTGGTTGGCGACATGAAGAAAAACTGAACAGATATGAATTGGTGACCACAAAAGAGAGAGAAGGGGGCAGAAGAGCTGCAGTTACCATGACAGCGTTCGCACATGGATAGGAAGTAGATTAGTCTGTTTCCTGCGGCCTGTGGGCCTGACTTCCCGTGGATCAGAGGGAGGGCCTCTCATCTAGGGAGGGGCAGTAAATCACTGGCCAACAGACCACAGACCAGAAAAACATTTCAGCGACAACAAATCACAGACTCTGCATTTCATTAGCCTGACAACTCACAATAAATGATTCTGCTGCTGCTCTGTCGTCCGCCACATAATTGACTCTGAGACTGCCATCATTCAAGTCGTTTGTGGTGACGAGGGGCATTGTACAAAACAAAGTCATCAGCGATTGGATCGTTTCTAATCAAGGGATCAAAGCCATTAACACATTTTCAAACTGCCGCTTTACCCACGTGTGTTCTGGCTCTGGCCCAACCCATTGGTTTCTGGACCAATCAGCTGGCCCAGGAAGTCGAGAAGGTACTCAGATCCAGACTTATTGCAGAGAAGAAACTAACGTCCGTGGGCGTGGCGTAGTGTTTAGCCGGAGCAAGGTGACTGGGTAGCCAGGCACGTATGTCAGACCACAACACAAAACAGAGGGGATAACTGACCACAGGCCATGTAATATCAGCCACAACACAGAAAGACCTGACTGCCCAATACAGAGATCTAGGCCTACTCCTACAATCAACTAGACCTTCAGAGCATTACCAACATAGGCTGTCACTCAAATATGGACCTCAAAGCCAGTTCCAATGCATTTTCCCCCTCTAACCAGGGACAGATTTTGACCTGGGACAACAGGTGGGTGCGATTCATTATCAGGTAGAAAACAAAACCAGCAGTAGTCCGGCCCTCGTAGGGTAGGATTTGAATACCCCTTCAACCAACTGGCTCTTCAGCCACAGTGAGTCTGCTGAGTGGGTCAACATCTGCCTCCTAGAACCAGTCTAACCCAAACAGGCTGTCAGAGTTGATCTAATGGAAAGAACCAGAGGACATAATGTCCATGAAAACTAGTGAATATAACTCTCCATTATCCTGTCACTCCCATGAGATATTATCAAATCAAAATCAAATCAAATGTATTTATATAGCCCTTTGTACATCAGCTGATATCTCAAAATGCTGTACAGAAACCCAGCCTAAAACCCCAAATAGCAAGCAATGCAGGTGTTGAAGCACATTGGCTAGGAAAAACTCCAAAGAAAGGCCAAAACCTAGGAAGAAACCTAGAGAGGAACCAGGCTATGAGGGGTGGCCGGTCCTCTTCTGGCTGTGCCGGGTGGAGATTATAACAGAACATGGCCAAGATGTTCAAATGTTCAAAAATGACCAGCATGGTCAAATAATAGGTCTGTGACAGGTATGCTTCCACTTCTGCTGCTTGTCATCTCAAAAGATTTTCTAGGCAAATCTATAACCTATATTATCACGCATTACACTATTATAATGATTAGGGATGCACAATATAAATCGTTGAACATATCGGGATCGGACGATATTAGCTAAAAATGCCAACAGCGGTATCGGCCCGATGTCTAGTTTAATGCAGATGTGTAGAACCTAACCTAGCCCACAATGTCTGCAGTGTGGATTGAGCAGTCAACAAGTAGAGCAGTGAAGAGTAAGAAAATCTCAGCGAGACTCCATACAATGGAACGCAGTTTGGGTCTTTGAGTGTCAAAAAGGATACACGTCAAATAACACCATTTGACAATAAGACGTGTTAAATAAAGCTTTTAATTTGACACATCAAACAACACAGTTCTATTATAGAATGTTGTGTGTTCTGAATTTGCACATGCAAGCCAAGTGCCACCACTACTATCAGTAGCACTGTGAAAGCTGCACAAAAAAAGTCTGCAAACAAGCAAACACCGGGCACGAACGATGTGTTTACAATGCCGCGTTGGTAATAAAGCATTATTTGTTCGACCGCGACTTCTGGGGTAGCTGGCTTTAGCTTGGTACCTAGCTAGCACCAATTCAACCAGCCTGAAAACAATGACCAGTAGAAACTGCAGTCATTTTCATTTTTCTGAGCAATGATTTAGGAATCCTTGTGAGTAAGTATTATCTAGGTAGCCACTTGTTCGCCTATTGAAATTGAACTTCAGTTCATGAAAATAAATAGCTAGCCAGCTACTTAAACATGCAGCTTAAACTGGCTAGTGAGGCTTGTCCAGACCGGGTTATGTGTTGTGAAGCTAGACACAATAATGATTCGGTGAAATTTGCAGTTTGCCTTCAAAATAAAAAGTACTTCTTTGAAAGTGATGCAGAAGGTTACAATTGATGGAATCATGCCATATTTAGAGTAGATAATGTTAAACAAGTTTGGAATGTGAAGCAATGAAATGGGGTATCAGTCTACTCTATGACACCAACACAACTGTGAAGAGTTTACGCAGCTTGCCAGGGCTTGCTGTGAGATGTTACCACACTCTTCCACCAAGGCACCTGCAACTTCCCAGACATTTCTGGGAGGAATGGCCCTAGCCCTCACCCTCCATTCCAACAGGTCCCAGACGTGCTCAATGGGATTGAGATTCGGGCTCTTCGCTGGCCATGGCAGAACACTGGCATTCCTGTCTTGCAGGAAATGATGGACAGAACGAGCAGTATGTCTGGTGGCATTGTCAAGCTGGAGGGTCATGTCAGGATGAGCTTGCAGGAAGGGTACCACATGAGGGAGGAGGATGTAATGCACAGCATTGAGATTACCTGCAATGACAAGCTCAGTTCGATGACGCTGTGACACACCACCCCATACCATGACAAACCCTCCACCTCCAAATCGATCCTGCTCCAGAGTACAGGCCTCGGTGTAACGCTCATTCCTTCGGCGATGAACGCAAACCCAACCATCACCCCTGGTGAGACAAAACCGCAACTTTTCAGTGAAGAGCACTTTATGCCAGTCCCGTTTTATGCCAGTCCCAGCGACGGTGGGTTTGTGCCCATAGGTGACGTTGTTACCGGTGATGTCTGGTGAGGACCTGCCTTACAACAGGCCTACAAGCCCTCAGTCCAGCCTCTCTCAGCCTATTGCGGACAGTCTGAGCACTGATGGAGGGATTGTGCGTTCCTGGTGTAACTCGGGTAGTTGTTGTTGCCATCCTGTACCTGTCCCACAGGTGTGATGTTCGGATGTACCAATTCTGTGCAGGTGATGTTACACATGGTCTGCCACAGCGAGGACAATCAGCTGTCTGTCCTGTCTATCTGTAGCGCTGTCTTAGGCGTCTCACAATACGGACATTGCAATGTATTGCCCTGGCCACATCTGCAGTCCTTATGCCTCCTTGCAGCATGCCTAAGGCACGTTCACGCAGATGAGCAGGGACCCTGGGCATCTTTCTTTTGGTGTTTTTAGAGTCAGTCGAAAGGCCTCTTTAGTGTCCTAAGTTTTCATAACTGACTTTAATTGCCTGCCCTCTGTAAGCTGTTCGTCTTAATGACAGTTCCACAGGTGCATGTTAATTAATAGTTTATGGTTCATTGAACAAGCGTGAGAAAGTGTTTAAACCCTTTTACAATGAAGATCTGTGAAGTTATTTGGATTTACACTAATTATATTTGAAAGGCAGGGTCCTGAAAAAGGGACGTTTATTTAGAGTTTAGATGGGTCCGACCACCATTAATCAAATAACTGTCTTATAAATGAGTGTTATTTTAGATGACCCCTAGCTATATTGTTAGCTAGCTAACTATAAAGCTACTGAAAAAGATGTTATTTTGCTATGTTTTTGGAGAATGAGCTCCCTAGCTTTTTTTTTTTTAATGACCAGCACTATAGGTGCATGAGACAACTTTACCAGCATCACAGCATAGGTATCGATGAATCGCTGTGATATATGAAATACGTGTAATAACTACGTAAAATATTTATCAACGCATTAAATTATATGATGTGCAGTCATATTCAGGTCCTGATTGGTCAACAAGCTTATTTACTGTTATTTGACACGAGTGTATCTTTTTTTGACACACAAAAGACCCTCGCGGCGTTCCATAGTATGAGAAATCCTGGTTGAGAATGAAACAACTGAACAAATTAACAACGAAACAGCACAGCAAGTAAGTGAAAGAAATAGGTTTTCATTATGTTTTACTGGTAATGGGGACATGCGTAACTGCCAACTAAATAACTTTTTGGCCAGTGTGGTGTGTGTGTGTGTGTGTAACCTTTATTTAACTAGTTAAGAACAAATTCTTATTCACAATGACGGCCTACCCCAGCCGGACGACACTGGGCCAATTGTGCGCCGCCCTATGGGACTCCCAATCATGGACGGATATGATACAGACTGGATTCGAACCAGGGACTGCAGTGCCGCCTCTTGCACTGAGATGCAATGCCTTAGACTGCTGCATCCATGTGTATGTGTGTTAACTATTTACATGTACTAGAATGCTTAAAAGGCCACAAACATTTTAAATATCAGTTATCGGTAAAGTTTTTTTTTGGCAAGGAAAATATTGGTATCGGCCAAATGTCATATCGGTGCATCACTAATAATGATATATCATAATAACAAGCACCATATAATGGCACCATTATTATGACCCAATTCTATAATATTGGCCTGATCCCAAAGGCCTTATGTTTTTGTGTGAGAGTGTTAGCGTTTGTCCTCCTGAGTGGGAGAAAAGCTGCCCTACAGCCACACAGAGGTTCCCATGAGACGCTACACAAGGTCAGGTCTCCACCATTCCTCCAGAATCCTCCTTTGAAGCCCCTCCTAATCTAATAGAAGCACAAGTGGGAATTTGGATTCGTTCTGTTTTTCAGTTAGGCACTTACACCAGAGAATATCTGTATTGACAAGGACTAGAGTTGGATGATAAATTGGGCTAACGATCCGATCCCGTGTTGCTTTTGGTGCAGTGAGGCCATTAGCAAGTGTTTTGAGCTGTGTTCCATCCTCCCAATGCTGCAGACTGAGCAGAGAGGTAAAATAACGGTCTGCTCCTCTCTGCAGTAACACCAGACAATCCAACGCAGCGCTCTACCTGCGGTGTGCCACAGAAATAAATGAGATGACACAACAAGGCCCACATTAAAAAGGTTTAAAAAGTCAAATAGCAGAGACTTCATCCTGAGATAACATGATGAAACAAACAGCATCAAAACACTCCAACAGCAAAGTGTTCACCTTCAGTTCACCTCCTCGTCTGTAGTCATGGGACCTTTAAACAGATCAAACATCAGCCCCTCTACTGAAACACATGATTAAGACAGCAGCGTCGTGTGATCATGGAGGATCAATGAACGCAGTTGAACGAACAGGTCGGTAAGACCTGGTTCTCCGCAACAACTAACGATTCAAACATTATCTGGTATTTGTTCAGGAGCAGCTTACCTTGTTCATTTTTGTGTAGATGAGAGATCCAAGGTACCCAAGTGCTTTCTTATCATCGCTCCTCAGAAACTAACGTGTCTGTCGTCACAGCGAGAGAGGGAGAATGATGGTGGAGTGGATCAACGCGTATTAGGGGACATCATTCCCTTCTTAAAGAACACAGAGCTATATTCTGTAAAACAGTGTTTTAGAATCCAGCTAAACGTTTTACATTTCCAATAAGTCGAAGGGACAGGCTCGCATGCTTTCCAAATGTTATGCTTTTATTAACACTATTAGCACTAGCAACAGCATAGTGTATTTGTTATCCACATGGTCAGAGAAGTTGTCCAGATCCTAGCCTGGCTAGGTTATCCTAAACCAGAGTTCCTGAGGCCAATCCTCCTCTGAGTACGGGAGTGTAAACATGTATCTGGCAACTGGCTCACATCGCTCCCAGTCTGATCACTGGTAAGTAAACAAGACTTTGGCAGCATTTACACAGGCAGCCCAATTCGGATCTTTTTTTCACTAATTGGTATTTTGACCAATCAGATCAGCTCTGGAAAAAAATCTGATGTGAAAAGATGTGATGTGACTGGTCAAAAGACCAATTAGTGGAAAGAAAAGCTGAATTGGGCTGCCTGTGTCAACACAACCTCAGTGTCCTCACGGACAGCAGTACTCAGGACATTACAAGAGCAGTGGGGACAGTGCAGAAGGGACACGTCAATGAACAGACTAAAGTATTGAGCAAAGTATGCAACCACACCCACGCAGGTAGGCGAGCACGCACACACCATTACGCCTGCTATTGACAGACACAGCAGGGAAGGACATTCTACAGAGCATTGCAGAGGAAAGAACAGAGCAGTGAGGAAAGGCTTTAACTTAATAAAGTTACTGCCTGTGGAGAGACAGTCAGGGCCTCAAGCTCTCACTCTCACCCTCCTCCTACCCGCTGTTGCAAACTTCCTCCCTCTCGCTCTCTCCCTCTCGAAACAGCTGTACGCAGAAGTACAGTGGCATACCAGGGGAGCCCCTCACATCTTCAACAGCCTTGGTACGTGCACACTTCACACACACACTACTGATTAACATAGTCTGATTAATCACGACTGCGACCAATGCCCTCTCCCTCTATTGGGCCATCCAAAACAAGGCGTATCCTCATCCATTAATCTAGCAATTGCTGTAGAATTAACTAGCAGTACATTCACCACTCTGAGTTGCACCCAGACAAGTGACCCTGAATCCAACACTTAATGATTTGCCAGCCAGACGAGCGTTGACCTGAGAGTGATTGGCTTAAATGTTGTCCATTACATTCTCCTCTTTTAGCGCCAGGCATGAATCAAGTGGTCCTGCCTGCGTTTCTGCATCGGGCCTGGGGGCAGAGCACACCGCTCCCTCTGCTTGTAAGATGTATCCATGTCCTGCTACAAGTAAATGTGTGTATTGAGGTCTGTATTAGTATATTGGAATTGTGTATTCATGGTATGTGTATAATAAAGTGTAATGAGATTTCCATTAAGAATAAAAATAAAAGGCCCAGGGATTGAACACCCACAGATTAGGGTATGCAGTGCAATGGTACCCAGGGCTGAAAATGACTCAGTAAGGACTCTCTGCAGCTGGAGTTGCACATTTTGGAGAATATTCAGAGGTGGAAACTTTCAGTGGGAATTAACGGGAATATATGGGAATTAATGGGAATATATGCAAATTAATATTAATACCATTTAAATGTAATGTTTTTTGCGTTGGATATATTTACCATATCATATGGAGGCAAACATAAACCTTTTACATTATGTTAAGTAGGTAATCCTTCCAATAGAAATACATTTTTAAAAATGAGTTACAAATTTTACTTTAATTAAATGAGCCGACTCTTCACATGGGATGATTTCACTGAACAACAAAAGAAAATTCCTTGAATGATCGCCAACATTTTCAACATACATACATACATACATACATAAAATGATAGTCTGGAAACTAAAGCATTGGATGTCTTCCACTCAGGCTTCCATGTCTTCTCCCTGGACCTCCTCAATGTCCACCTCTTGAGGCCTCAGAGTCTGATGTTCATCTTCACTATCACTTTCTAACCTTGTTGAGGATGACTTGTTGTCAGGCTCAAAAAGCCTCAAATATGCCCAGATGGCCACCAATTTTTCAACCCTTGTATTAGTCAGCCTGTTGCGTGCTTTGGTGTGTGTGTTCCCAAACAAGGACCTGTTGCACTGAGGCGGCTGATGTTGGAGGGATTTGGAGGATGATGGAGGCAACAGGGGAAAGAGCCTCAGATCCACAAAGTCCCTTCCACCAGGTGGCTGATGAGATATGTTGACACGACTGCCATATTGCATCTCCGTCCCAAAGCCATTGCTTGGAATTGTACTTCGCCAGACTGCCAAGAACCTTGCCCTCATCCAGGCCAAGGTGGCGGGACACGGTAGTGATGACACCACAAGCCTTGCTGATCTCTGCACCAGACAGGATGCCCTTGCCAGCATACTTGGGGTCCAACATGTATGCTGCTGCGTGTATGGGCTTCAGGCAGAAGTCTTCACGTTTTGATGTATTTCAGAACTGCAGTTTCCTCTGCTTGGAGCAACAGTGAAGTGGGCAGGGCAGTACGGATTTCTTCTCTTACATCTGCAAGCAGAGTATGAACATCAGACGGTATGGCATCGTCTCCCTCAATCTGTGCAATGGCTACTGCTATAGGTTTCAGGAGTTTCAGGCTGCTTACCACTCTCTCCCAAAATACATCATCCAGGAGTATCCTCTTGATGGGGCTGTCCATATCGGCAGACTGTGATATGGCCATTTCTTGGAGAGACTCCTTCCCCTTCAGGAGACTGTCAAACATGACAACACCACCCCAGTGGGTGTTGCTAGGCAGCTTCAATGTGGTGCTCTTACTCTTCTCACTTTGCTTGGTGAGGTAGATTGCTGCTATAACTTAATGACCTCACCATTTCCTTGGCTCTCTTGTAGTAGTGTACCCCTTGTTTTCAGTTCAATGATGTCCTTGAGGAGCAGATTCAATGCGAAGGTAGGACTCCACTTTAGACCAAGCAGCCTTCATGTTCACAGCATTGTCTATCACCAGTGCAAATACCTTCTGTGGTCCAAGGTCATTGATGACTGTATTCAGCTCATCTGCAATGTAGAGACCGGTGTGTTTGTTGTCCCTTGTGTCTGTGCTCTTGTAGAATACTGGTTGAGGGGTGGAGATGTAGTTAATTCTTCCTTGCCCACAAACATTCGACCACCCATCAGAGATGATTGCAATACAGTCTGCTTTCTCTATGATTTGCTTGACCTTCACTTGAACTCTGCATGCAGCAAATTAGTAGATCAAGCATGTCTGGTTGGAGGGGTGTATGCTGGGCAAAGAACATTCAGAAATCTCTTCCAATACACATTGCCTGTGAGCATCAGAGGTGAACCAGTTGCATACACAGCTCGAGCAAGACATTCATCAGCATTTCTCTGACTGCATTCCTCCATTGAGTCAAAAGCTGTTGCTATTGTTAAGGTGTCCGATTCATCATTTTCACCTCGAATAGAAGTAGAGGGACTTTGGTCAGAGGTTGCTTGTTGTGAGCGCTGAGAGAACTTTATGCACTTGGACAGATGATTCTGCATCTTTGTTGCATTCTTCACATATGATTTGGCAGAGTATTTGCAAATGTACACAGCTTTTTCTACATTGTCTCCACACATAAAGTGGCATTTTCCTGTAAAGATTAGAAGAGGAAAAAATATATACAACGGAAAAAACAATTCCATGTACAGATAAATAGTTAAGCAGTTAGATTAAACAACTCTTTTGTAAGATAAATTATTTAAAATAAAACATGAAAACAGGTGAATTAACACTCCTCAGTAAGCAGGCTTAAGCAAGCTAAAACCCACACGGGGTTGGCTGTAGGCTACTATTTACTAGTAAACAAAAAATCATGTATGTCAGGTAAATTATATTCAGCCCACCCAGTACTGTAATCAAAACTTAGCAGAAAGCATGTAGTCCTTGGCTCAGACAGTGTAGTAATGTGGGCTCAATATCATCTCAGTAATGTGAAAGATCTTGAGAATCAGCTGTACATGTGATGGAAGAATGCACTGTGCATGCAGAGGGTTGCAATTCCATTGAATTAGGGATAGTTTACCCAAAATATGCCACAAGACCTAGAATTGCCTTATTTGTATCCCACAAAAAAAAAGTTCACCGTTATTAGCCAACTATTTTGATGAACTTAAGCAAAATGTCCCAAATTCCCGGGCTTAACATCCCATGGAAAATTTCCGGAAGGTTTCCGACCCTTTGCAACCCTAGTTGCAGCACAGCCAAACACAAAGTCTGCCTCCCAAACGGCATCCCACTCCCTATATGTAGTACACTACTTTTGATGAGCCCTGGTCAAAATGTAGTACACCATATAGGGAACAGGATGCCGTTTGGGATGCACTGTACAGTCGGCTTCTAGATCTGCATTGCTTGTTCTTTGGGGCTTTAGGCTGGGTATCTGTATAAGCACTTGGTGACAACTGCCAATGTAAAAAAAAAAATAGCTTTACAAAATAAGATTGATTGACTAAACAGCCTTTTCGCAGCTTATTGTAAGCAGAAAATGAGGCTTGTGAGAGGCTTGTGGCGTGGAACCAGAGACGTGTTGTGTTTAGGGAGGAGTTGATGAGCAATAGGACAGAGTTGCTGAAAAGCCACAAGAGTTTAGTGTCTCTAGTGAATCATACAACAGCTTTGATGAGGGCCTGTCATCACATGCTAGTGTCAAAACAATCAGCAACAGAAATGTTACAGGCCATTCTTACTCCCGTCTCCCGCTGTTGAGAGCGAGCTAGGGCAAGAGTGAGCGAACGAGACAGGAAGCTTTTCATCTGTGTAGCAGCTCCACCCAGCCAGCGACCCACTTATAGATCTGTCCCAACTGTTCAATCATAGCTCACATGATCCCAGAGGTGGAAATGTGTGTGGACACAAAACGTGCACACACTGCTGACAGATGTCCAGGAAAAGTTGAGTGGCTCTTGTATCCTGGTGGAAACACCTGCAAGACCTGCGTCTCCTCCTGACGGCTTATTCTATTCAAAAAGATCACTCTCTCATACACACACCTCTCTCTAGCCATCTAGGTCTCCCTCTCCATCTGATCAGGTCTCTTTTTTTGATACCCTCTTGTTCTCACTCTCTCGTTCTACATCTCTCGCTCCACTCAACTCCATCTGATCGCTCTTTTCAGCCTGACACACAGGAACCTTTCTCGCCATTATTCCTTTGCAGCACCATTCTCAAACTGAAACTCCATCCCTTAGAGTGCATCTAGATTCACAACACAGCTTGTTTCATTTAAACGCAGCCCATTGAGGATTCCACCATGGCGAGTGCTGCAGTAAAGCTGAGACCACTAGCTATGTCACTTCTCCTTAATGCTGCTTTGTGGCCTCGCCTGTAGGCTCCACACACACAGGCATAAGCCCCAAAACCTGATCTGAGCCGGGCCTAGAGCCTCCACCTCTCATTCTCCTCCAATGGGAGAGTAATATTCACCAGTGGGCGTGGAGGAGAAGGGGAGCAGGCCATGTTTCTCTAACTGTTTATTTTGTGGTATTCCCTAAGTACTCCCCCAGCTGCCAAACTAAGCCAGGAGAGCTCTGTCTACCAAGGCGGTCTGACTAGCTCTCTTTGCCTACCCACCTACACTCCTACACACAAGTGTGAGTTACAGGTCATATCCTCCAACCATTTCCCAATTCACATTCATTCCTCCTTCCCCCTCCTCTCACTTCAAGAAACCAGCGTGGGAAGCAGGGGAGGGAGAGTGAAATGAAGCCACACTGCAGGTCTTAAACATGGCTCCTCATCCAGCTTTCTCTGCCACTCCTGGGTTGCATCCCAAATGGCAACCTGTTCCCTATAGAGTGCACTACTTTTGACCACGGCCCATAGGGAATAGGGTGTCATTTGGACCGCATCACCCAGTGTGTGAGTAATACTCACATCCAAAACACCCTTATGAAGGCTATTGCAGCTAGGTGAAACGTTCTCTATTGTGGTTCGTGGTATATCAAATCACTTGGGAGCTGCATTTGCTGTGTGTAGGCATTCTTCCTTTATTCTAAGTGTATACATCTGCCCGTCCAGCAGGTCCCAAATGGCACCCTTTTCCCTATATAGTGCACTACTTTTGACCAGAGACCTATGGGCCCTGGTCACAAGTACTGTGCTACATAGGAAATCAGGGCCATTTGGGATGCAGGCCTACTGCGTGCGCAAGTGAAGAGATATCTGAAGGCTAAAGGGAGAGAGGGATAAGTGAATTAAAGATGCTGGGTGAAAGCAACCCTGGCCGTTAATGAATGGGATCTGTAAAGTAAGTGTGTGTGTGTGTGTGTCCTTTAGAGAGCCCCTCCACAACTCCTCACAGCCCAGGAATAATACATGCACTGTATCATTCCTCATCTCTGGCAGCCTTCCACCTGCTGCGGAGGTAATACTGTAGAAGCCCAGCGTGACACACTGAGGTCAGACACATTAGGCGGATCATTAAAGGTCTCAACCACAGCAGCAACATCCCAGTGGGCAATATTAGCTAGTTGAAGCAACGTTATACTGACGTCTTATATGTTATGTCATGGCCAGCCAGGTTGGATACCGAAAGAAATGGGGACGTTTTTTTTTTTATTACCAGAGAAAGTACATTTCTCTTAGTGGGAGGTAGAGGACCCTGAATGACTGTGTTTTTGTCTGGTGGGAGGAGTGAGGGAGGCACTTCCATAGTCTCCAGTGGGTTTAGCTCGGTCATGCGTTCAGAGTCTGAGTCAAAGGGCTTAGAGCGCAAACTGGGTTACGCTACACTAGCTGCCTGTGAACTAGTGTACTTCAGGGAGTGTGCACTAGGCAGGGTATTGACTCTTGGGAGTGTTTACTGAAACAGAGAAGGAAACATCTAACACTTGGATTGGTTCTGTCTCCAGGTACACTTGGACAAAGGGGAACAGAGAGGAGAATCCCTGTGTATTAACGGGAGTCACGAGGACACCGGCTGGGTCGTGACACACACACTCACTCCAGCAGCCCACTGTCTGGGTCCCATGGGACCACTTCAACACCAGAGAGAAAGCGAGGGACATAAATCTCTGTGTCCAATCTCTCGAACCCCTCTTCTTGGCTTAGCATTGGACTATCAAAAGGGCATTAAGTTCCTTTTGAGATGTAGGAGAGCATAGGGGACTTGGAGGGCATAAGGCCCGCATAATGGACCAATACATGGGCTGACCGGCAAGGAATTTGAGAAGATTTTTTTTTAAATCATGCGCAGTGCAAACTGCAAAACAGCGCACCATGCACTGCCAACGCAATGCTGTCCAAAACATAAACTGGACAAAATAGGCCTAATTGTTCTCAGTCCAAAATGCTGCTCTTTGTGTTTCAGAAAGATATCCCCATCTAGAAGTGTGACAGTGATTCAGCCAATTGCATTCCTTCAGCCTACGGTCCCAACTTGAGTCCGTGCCATCAGCAGTGTGCCATCAGCAGTGTGCCATCAGCAGTGTGCCATAGTAATAATCCAGGGGAAGAAGGAGAGAAATCACTGACAGTGACACAAAATAAACACCCACTAATTCACAGCGCAGCGATACAGTGTGTATGCCTTGAGATACAAAACACACTCCTGTTAGTGGACCTATTTATAACACACGCTATTAACTCACTGTATGTGTCAGTTGCTACTCTCCAAATGGCCATAGCAGAGAACCAGAGAAGAGAGAGCGGTGAAGCAAAGCCAACTGAATAGCACTGGAGGGCTTAAGACATCATATACATGTGTTTCCTCAAACACTGACTTGTCAACCCAAATGTGAATGTTCAACAAACTCAAGCCAATTTTTAATAACGCGCTGTCTCGGGTGCGAGCACACACACATGTACTTACACAGGGTCTAGCAGCGTCGTGTCCCGAAGGAAAAAGACCACAACAAGTAAAGCCTGTTCAGCCCAGATTCACACTGGCTTGTCAAACTCCATCACATACAGTAATGACTTGTTCTGAGGAAAAACTAGACCTCGAACTCTCTCTCTGTGTGTGTGTGTGTGTGTGCATAAGGAGGGAATGTGGAGGAGATATTTCCTGAATACTCCAGAAGGGCAGAGGGAGAAAATGGGAAAATCTCAACTGCCGTCAAACAAAGCTGCCTGCCAGTACGAGAAGACAAATATCAAGTGTTTCCCATAAAGCGCGGTGGCTTTGAAAATCGAACTCACTTGATGAAGCAGCGGGCTCCTTCGAACGTATATCCCTCCTCCCATCCCGTTGGTAAATCTATGCGGGAAAGAGAGGGGAAGAGAGAGAGGAGGGGGGTAATGAATAGGCTACGAGACAAATAAATCGCAACACACACAAGCGGCTGTTGAGATAGGAGCAGAGATCTACGCGTGACCGAAAACAGTTTCCCACGCCAGCCCCTTTGGCAATATTTGTAGCCTACCGCTATGCTATCCATTAATGATATATCCTAGTGCGGATGTTAGAATAGCCTCATTGTCATTTCCATTCGTATCCGTTATTCAACTTATTGGATTGATGGGAGCCAATTAAAATGTGAGATCGGCTATGCTTAAGAAGCAGGCTTTTACAGTGTGAGGACCTATGCATTCCGCGCACGAACTCTTCCCTCTATTGCGGTGGATATGGAATGGTAACAATAACATCCTTTATCCGCCATCCGTCATTTTCACAACAATATAAAAACATGTGTTGCAAGTCTCGCATCAATGTTTCATTTTATAATGTTATCAACAACTGTTACAATTGTTACAAAATAACTACCCACTGCTTCGACTACGGGCTTTAAGCCTTAGTCTCGGCAACATGGCAAGTGGCAAACAACGTAAAAAACGAATTTATTCGTTTATTAAATGTGAATGCCTACGTGACGGAACTTTCAACAAGTCTGTCGCAATGCCTAGGTAAAATTAACGTTAATTGGCGGCTCAACTTGGTGGTCCTGGCGCAGAGGAGAGAGACGGCTGTTGCTTGCGGCAGGGAGTCTTCGCTCAACGTTTCTCCGTGGTTTCAGAACCCCTTTAAAACCGAGACTCTTGCGGTATGTAACGAATGGAAGAGTTCTACGAGAACCGTTTTTACCTGGGGTTTTTCTGTGCCCCGTTATGACGGCCTCTCCGGTGACGGGATGCAGCCAGGTCGTACTCTTGGCTTCTTCACTGTTGGGTAAGAAACGGAGAGAAGGTGAACACGCAAATAACACAGACATTATCAAACGCGTCGAAACAAAGCCAATACACTTCCATGCGCTGTATCCTGGGAATATTTACTTGAAGAAGAATATCCTTCCGTCCCGAGTAACCCCATAACTCCAAGAAGAAGGCAGGCAAGAGAGCCAGTCTGGGTTTAGATCCGCCGCCATGTCTAACAGAGGACGGAATCTGGAGTGCGCGTATCCGTGCCGTCGGCGCGTACTCGGGAAAACCTTAGCAACTGGGCGCGGGGAACCTCTGTGGGGCGGGAGCGTGCTTGCATGGTAGAGAGGTCTCCTCCTCCTGTTTTTACATTGTTTTCCAAACTTTTATTGAAACAAATGATAGTTTGTAAGTTCATACTAAGGAGCACAAACACCAGCCTATATAAGCATAGCCTAGAGCAAGCCTATGATTCAGAAAAATAGCCCACCTCAGATATTTATATGCTATGATGTAAAATTCAATTAGATATGGCATTGAGTAATATCAATCCGTACAGCATGTCCTTGTAGCCTAGGGCTACTGAATTCACCAATGGAATACTCATCCCGCAAGTGTGCTATAGCTTACGCGGATGGTCCGTATTATCACACATGCCATCCCAGGTCAACCTTGAACCTCACTGCATGGTTCAGCTGTCTATAAATCCTTCTTCCACCCAAACAACCCTCCCCCTCCTTTCACCCCCCCCCCCCCTATAGGTCAGACAGAGCAGAGGATCCCGAGTAGATTAAATGCATGTGTGTGTGAACGGGTGCATGTATGTGATTGTAGAAGTGCAAGTGTGTGTATGTATGAGTGAGTGTGTGTGTGGGGGGGGGCGGGGGTGCATGTGTGTGTCTTGCCAAAAAAGATGGTGAAAACGCAATACAGACAGATTAGCCAGGACGTCAACACCACGCCACCACGCATATGAGATTTATCCAACAAAACACAACTACATAAATGAAAACAGAGCACTTCAGATACATGTCCACTGTCCAAGCCAAAGTCAAACAAAGGATACCCACTAGATACTGATCTGTGGTCAGTTTGCTGCTCCACTTCCCTAATGGTTAAGGTTAGAATTTGGGGAGGGTAAGCTGATCCTGGATATGTTGTCTGAGAAGGGGAACGTCTTCCCACCCCTCAGGCTCCCTGGCCTTGTGAACTCACCACTAAATCCACCCAATTAGTAATCCTTATGTCCAAGGGGGTTTAGCAGATTAGTGTGTGTGTGTGTGTGTGTGTGTGTGTGTGTGTGTGTGTGTGTGTGTGTGTGTGTGTGTGTGTGTGTGTGTGTGTGTGTGTGTGTGTGTCAGAGGAGACTGTTATAAGACCTCGGTTGGAGTCAAAACATATCTGTTGATTTACTTGTGCAAAAGCATACAGTGTACTGTGACTTACTTCATTAAAAAAAAAATTGACTACTGTTTAGCACATCAAATGAAAGCAATATTTGCTTAAGTACAGTGATTTGCACAATAATACATGCAAATCATCCAATACATGGACTAATAATGTGTGACGTAAAAGATAAATCATGTAAATAAACACTTTAACTAGCTGGTAACTACAGTTATATGTAAATCGTGTAACTCCCAGAGTGTTTACATTCCAGTGTAGATATGGCAGTGGGACAGGAGGATGGAATGCAGTGCTGCTAGTGATTACCGTCTCCTCTCCTCTGGATATCAAAGGTAGCGAGATGTTAGACTACACCAGACACCAGAGCCAAGCGGGGCTGGGGCTATATGGGGAACTGCTGCTGTGAGTGAGGGAGGGAGCCTCAAAACAAACACGATGAAAACGTTTCAAACGCTGCTCTGGTTTCTGTCGACGGTCATTAGGACGGAAATGTAGCACAGGCTGTACTGTGTGTATGTGTGTGTAGGGGAGGGGTTTTGTGTGTGTGTGTGACACGTGCTTATGTGAGAGAGTGCCTGTGGTCTTGGATTCGGTCACGGTTTACAATATTCTGTCTATCTGTGACTCAGACAGTTTTACTGTGGAGCTTTAGACCAGAGGCTGGGAGGCTTCGTCAAATGCCCATCAAATAACCCTGACAGCCACTACATGTTTGATTTGAGTTCAGCCTTGTCCGAAATCTGGCTTGCCTACTACAGCATACTGTGCACCACTCGCGCTACATACTATTTAGAACGTACTGTTTTGTAAAAGGTATGCTGTAAGCAACAAATATCAATATACTACTCATCCATACTGAGAGGATGTCATCAAATGCGCAAATTCCCCGCCATTTGTACATTTTTGTAGAGCACATCCCCTATTCTGATTACCAGGTTGTTGTCAAACACAGGTGGGAGGTAGAAGCCAATTCTCTTCTTCAATAGAGTGCAGCGAATTCTACTAGATGAAAAGCCTAAATGAGTATGACATCCTGGAATGAATTTTCAGCATTTCACATACTATAAAATGTTTTATTTTCGGTTACCCAAGAAGCCTACTATTTAGAATTCAAGTATGGTTATTCGGACATGGCCTCTGTCTGATACTCTGCTTCTGATTGAGTCTCAGTTTGCGAAAGTAAAATCAGTCTGAGAACAGATATGGCCTTTCTCCCAGACCCATTCTGACTAACTATTCAAGGACTGCGTCCCAAATGACAATACTCCCATATGGGCCCTGGTCAAAAGAAGTGCACTATAAAGGGAATTGGGTGTGATTCAGGATGCAGAAAAAGTCTCCATCAAACTTCCCACCGACCCGAGGGCCTGTCTCTCCCCCCAGTCATGAAAGGGACTGTGAGGGGCTGGAAACTAGGCTCATAATGATTATTGATGAGACTGCGGCTAAGCTACGACCCCTGCCGCCTTTTTGAAGTCGCCTAGCGCCGAGCAGAGCAGTTCGTCTGATGTCATCATTAGAGGGTCCAACCAAGCCAATGGCCTCTTTAGAAACAGAGAAGACTTCCTGCTTAGGGGCCAATCTGTACCCCACTGTTACTATAGGAGGGCCTCAACCCCCTTTATCAAAACAAACAACTCCATTCCTATTCCATCCAGTCATCCATCACGCCCCTTATATTTTCCCTGCCATCCTCCTCTCCACCTTATTCTCCCAATTTTTCTCTTCATCTCCCCAACCCTCTCCCAATTCTCACCTCCTATCCTCACACCACCCCCCAATCCTCCCCATAATTTTTCTCATCCATACTCTCCTCTTTCACCATGTCCTCCTTCCTATCTAGAGTCTCTGACCTCCATGTCACGTCTGTCCCCTCTCTCTGGATCAGCGACTGCAGCATATCATATTCCTCTGGAGCTTTCTGTCAGGCCCACTCAGCCTCTCTCTATGGGCTCTGTGTCGCTATATGTGTTCAATTTAGGAGACAAGGATTATTTCAGCAAAAACAAGACACCTGCGCTGCAGGTTGGCACTACGGTGTTGTGCATTGCAGTGGGAATTCCACAGCTAGGGTAAAAGCTTTACTTTTCAGAAGGAATAAAACAAGCTCGAAAACACATCGGGCTTCACCGGTTAAAGTGCTCTCCACATGACCATGGCGTTAAAGGGTGGGTTTGTGGCTGGAGCTGGCTGGCTCGCTACCTACCCAGTTAGGGGTCCCTTGAACGATCTTGCAGTGTGTGTGTGTGTGTGTTTCACTAAGACCAACCTAAAGATAAGAAACTGAACACAAGGACCAGTTAACCAACACCACACTGGTTCTGCTACCTATTTGGTTTCCTTATAGGCAGCAGGGGGGTCCATTGTCTGTGCGAGGGATATTCAACCACCCTAGGAAGGCAAAGGAAGTTATTTAGAATATGCTTCTATATTATTAAAGACGGTTGTCTGTTGTGGAGATGGCCCAGTGTTGAAGAAGGTGGTTTGAACTTAATGGAACAGATTGCTGCTTTACATTGTATTCTATGTAAGGTTGCCTCCATCCACCATGTGTACTATACTGCAGCACCCACCACAACATCCCCAGGGCAGGCAGGTCTTTGTGACATCTGATGCCAGGGAGAAAGTTAGACGGACGGGTCAGACGAGGGAACACTAAGCGCTGGAGGCCGGAGTGCAGGGAGAATGCCAATGTATGCTAAATACCAAGTTTGTTATCATCAAGCTTGTCTAGCATTGAAATCAGGGAGAGAGTGAGAGTGAGACCGAAACAGAGAGAGAGGGAGACAGAGAGAGAGGGTGAGAGAGACAGAGCAAGAGGGTGAGGAAGACAGAGCGAGAGGGTGAGGGAGACAGAGAGAGGGGGTGAGGGAGACAGAGAGAGAGGGTGAGGGAGACAGAGAGAGGGGGTAAGGGAGACAGAGAGAGAGGGTGAGGGAGACAGAGAGAGAGGGTTAGGGAGACAGAGAGAGAGGGTGAGGGAGACAGAGAGAGGGGGTGAGGGAGACAGGGAGAGGGTGAGGAAGACAGAGCGAGAGGGTGAGGGAGAAAGAGAGAGGGGGTGAGGGAGAGAGAGGGTGAGGGAGACAGAGAGAGAGGGTGAGGGAGACAGAGAGAGAGGGTGAGGGAGACAGAGAGAGAGTGAGAGAGAGGGAGACAGAGAGAGAGTGAGAGAGAGGGAGAGAGAGAGTGAGAGAGAGGGAGACAGAGAGAGAGGGTGAGAGAGACAGGGCGAGAGGGTGAGGAAGACAGAGCGAGAGGGTGAGGGAGACAGAGAGAGGGGGTGAGGGAGACAGAGAGAGGGGGTGAGGGAGACAGAGAGAGAGGGTGAGGGAGACAGAGAGAGGGTGAGGGTGAGGGAGACAGAGAGAGAGTGAGAGAGAGGGAGACAGAGAGAGAGAGAGAAGGAGCCAGGTTCAAGGTTGATACGTTCGAGACACAGAAATGCAGTCCATGCAGAGATGCTGCTGTGGTCTGGACTAATAATAACATGGTTAACGTTATGCTGCAGAGTCAGGCAGAGACTCAGGGGAAACACACTGTATATGCGTGAAGTCACAAATGGCGCAAATAGGGTGTCAACTGAGAGATGGCATTAAGCCTCTGTTGTTGGACTGGAGAGGTGTGAAGTCATAAAGGTGGATTGCCACATCGTACTGCTCTCTAGTTTTTATGGAAGGCAAGGAGTGTCCCTTGTAACTACAATACTAACTGCTTTTGAATGTGGATGGTGTCATGGCTTAAGACCCCATCAGCCCACAAAGCTAAAGCCTAGACATCCGTTTCAGTCCGTTTTATTCATCATACAAGCTTGGTTCATCAAACTAACTCAGTCTTGGTTCGATCTAAATGCTGTGTACAATCAAGGCACTTTAGGTACAGTAAGAGTTAACCCACTGGGCAGAGGCGTCAATTTAACGTCTATTCCACGTTGGTTCGACGTCATTTCAATGAAATGACGTGGAAACAATGTTGATTCAACCAGTGTGTGCAAAATGGAAGCCTTTTACCACTCTTTGTTTGAAGATTAGAACGACAAACCTTCTATAGACGTCTGAAACGCCGGCAGCCCCTGCCAACTAACACAACATTTGCATTGAGAAACATTTACCCTGTTGATGACTACAACCTTCAAGGTGATGTTACTCTGCCAAGGGAAATAAACAGAAATGGTGTAGTCGTAAATATTTCATAGTGAAGGTCTATTTACTATTTAAATGTGTTTACTCTCTCCGCTGGGCTTCGTCTATGTTTGTTGAGTAGGATGCACTGGCCAGGTTCACAGCAGTAGGTCCATCACACAGCAATTACAACTCTCTAGAATAACTTTTAGATTTGTGTGTGTGTGTGTGTGTGTGTGCTAACTCTGGCACCTGCTTTCTTATACTGAAGCTGCCTTGAAGGCCTACGGAACTACTGGGGCGAAGCAGAGATCATGCAAACTGATTAAACTAAGATTCTTTACAACAAATAACTAGTAGAGATGACTGTAAATGTTTTTTGCAGTGGTAGTAAAGTGCTATTTTTGCCCTTTTCAATAATACAGTACTGTAATGCATAGCTTGCCCTTAAATTGATGGTGATGTTGTAAAAGGTCTGGGTGAGCTGGAGCAGAGGAGTCAGGCGCAGGACAACAGAGATGAGGAATACACATAAATCTACTCAAGACTTACAAATACAAGTCAAATATACCGAGCCCACAATACAGACCGTAAATACAACAAACAAACAAGCACAAAAATCATGAGGGTTAAATAATGAACATGTATTTGGGGAATTGAAACCAGGTGTGTAAAACAAAGACAAAACAAATGGAAAATGAAAAGTGGATCGGCGATGGCTAGAAGGCCGGTGATGTCAACCGCCGAATGCCGCCCGAACAAGGAGAGGGACCGACGTCGGCTGAAGTCATGACAAATGTCACAGGGAAATGGCCTGTTGCTAATAGGCTTCAAAAATACTCTGCCGCCTCCAGCCAAGTGATTACACAAGGCTGTGTGTGTGTGTGTGTGTGTGTGTGTGTGTGTGTGTGTGTGTGTGTGTGTGTGTGTGTGTGTGTGTGTGTGTGTGTGTGTGTGCGTGAGCACGCGTGTGTACATTTTGCATCTGTGTGTGTGAGAGAGAGAACGAGAAAGAGACAATTATTCTGACACTCTTTAACCAACTACATTAACAACAATCCTGTCTGACCTTTAATACAGAACAGACACACAAACATATCGCTGCATTCCAAACAGTTTGGTAATGACTTAATTGTCTGAGTCAAGTCGAGAAGAGAATTTGTCAGGCACTCTGGATACTTTTTTTAGGCCTATTTACCCTCTGGGCACACACTGGTTGACTCATCCTTGTTCCCACATCATTTCAATTAAATTACATTTAAACCAACGTGGAATAGACGTTGAACTTGACGACTGTGCCCAGTGGGTTGTGTACATTTTTTTTACCATTTGGAGAGTGTTTATTTACAGAATATGTAAAACATTCTTATTTATTTATTTCCCTAATAGGTCTGCCTGTTTAAAGAAAACATATATACCGTAGGCCATGTATTTAGGATATTAAAACCTATTTTCCAGAGTGATACAGAATAATTATGTTCTGTGTCAGTCTGGCCTAAGAAGCTAGTGAAGCTTTTCGTCTCAGGCTTCATTCCAAATGGCACCCTATTCACTATATAGTGCACTTCTTTTGGCCAGAGCCCTTTGAGTATTGCACTATATACTGTAGGGATTAGAGTGCCGTTTGGGACGTAGCCTCTACAGTATCTCCCTTAGTAGCCTGGTCTATTTCAGTTCCCACCCTCACCATTTAGCGCTTTTGTTACCGTAAACCCCATGAGCATGGCCAGGGATCAAGGTCAATATGTGATTGTTGGATCAGAGTCGGAGAACTGGAGGCTCCCTTTCCTCGTTTAATAAGATCAGAATACCAACGTTTCCTGTCCTCGTTTAATAAGACCAGAATACCAACGTTTCCTGTCCTCGTTTAATAAGACCAGAATACCAACGTTTCCTGTCCTCGTTTAATAAGATCAGAATACCAACGTTTCCTGTCCTCGTTTAATAAGACCAGAATACCAACGTTTCCTGTCCTCGTTTAATAAGACCAGAATACCAACGTTTCCTGTCCTCGTTTAATAAGATCAGAATACCAACGTTTCCTGTCCTCGTTTAATAAGACCAGAATACCAACGTTTCCTGTCCTCGTTTAATAAGACCAGAATACTAACGTTTCCTGTCCTCGTTTAATAAGACCAGAATACCAACGTTTCCTGTCCTCGTTTAATAAGACCAGGAATACCAAGGCTCCCTGTCCTCGTTTAAGAAGACCAGGAATACCAAGGCTCCCTGTCCTCGTTTAATAAGACCAGGAATACCAAGGCTCCCTGTCCTCGTTTAAGAAGACCAGGAATACCAAGGCTCCCTGTCCTCGTTTAAGAAGACCAGGAATACCAAGGCTCCCTGTCCTCGTTTAAGAAGACCAGGAATACCAAGGCTCCCTGTCCACGTTTAATAAGACCAGGAATACCAAGGCTCCCTGTCCACGTTTAAGAAGACCAGGAATACCAAGGCTCCCTGTCCACGTTTAAGAAGACCAGGAATACCAAGGCTCCCTGTCCTCGTTTAAGAAGACCAGGAATACCAAGGCTCCCTGTCCTCGTTTAAGAAGACCAGGAAGACCAAGGATCCCTGTTCACATTTAAGAAGACCAGGAATACCAAGGATCCCTGTCTGCTTCATTTCTCCCTCTTGGTCAGGTTGTTATTGTTCTCAAATAAAGTCAGTTATTTCTCTAATGGTCACACAGGAAGCTGCGTGGAAGACTCTTAGGATTTGAACTCCTCTCACTCACTGCCTTTTGCCTGTCAGTGTTTCTGCCTTTAAACTACCTCTCATGGAGAAACTGTGAGGAATACAAACTCTGATGTTTACTCAGGAAGCTGAGCAGAGGACTGAGTTCTTTCAGATGTTTTTTCTGCCTCATCCCCACCTCTATAGAGGGCAACTTTATAATTTATTTATATCAAAACATGACGTTTTTGCACTTCCTCTTGCCTCTTTGCCTTTACCTTCTCAAAGGAACTTTCTGAATAACATGTTCTTCTCTTTTTTCAAAAATGGAATTCCATGATTTTCCAAGTTGCTGCATGTAGCGTATCAGACTTCAAAGATGAGAAATGGTCCCAATTTAAATTTAAAAGAGATGACGTTGTTTTTAGATGGAGGAAACTCTACAGTTATGCAGCAGATCATTTGAGGAAAGTGGAAGAAACACCTCACAAGAATTCATGAACCATCTTGTACCTTCAAAATGAACATCACATTCTGCTCTATTCATTACTCTGTTGGCTTCTTTCATTTAGTTTTCCTCGTCTTGCCTCTGCGAACTGCTGAGCTTTGCGACCATGTTGATGAAACAATAGAGATGCACTACTTGTTCTTTCTTAGACGCCTCAATATTGACAAAATGGAAGGTCGAGCTCTCTGAGAGTGTCCCAAATGGAACCGTAACTCTATCCCCTTTATAGTGCACTACTTTTGACCAGAGACATGGTCAAATGTAGTGCAATACATAGGGAATAGGGTGCCATTTAGGAGGTAGTCTATATTGCCTCACTACAGAGGCCTGCGGCATTTCTGTGGTCTGAAGCTCAGTTGCCTGGACTCACAGAACCCCTGCTCTCCCTCTCTCTGCTCTGCTAGGGAGTATAGTGTGTCTGTGCTTGGCCCCGTTTCCCCGTTTCTCTCCCCCTACTGTGGATATTCTCTCGCTCTCTCTCCTCCCTTTACCCTCTCTGTTTGCTTAAACTCTCTCTGCCCCATTTCTCGCAACCAAGTAGGAAGAACCCAAATAAAGCTGCTCTCTCCACCACCACCAGCCCCCCCTCTCTCTGGCTCATCTTCACTCCACAGTCTGAATGATATTTATTTTGCTCAGCTATCTAATATTCAGAGCATGTCAATTCTCTGTCCTCGGTGTGGGAATGATTGAGTACTAAGACATGTAGTACTGGATATGTAATTGAATAAATACTCTTGTTTTCCTCATGTCTTGGGAAGATGATAGAACCCCCTCTGGAGATCTCATAATGTTGAAGCTGGCAGCAGCAGGGGAGAGTGAGGATGTGTCCCAAATGGCGCCCTATTCCCTATATAGTGCACTATGTTTGACCGGAGCCCTATGCGCCCTGGTCAAAAGTAGTGCACTCTGAAGGGGGTAGGCTGCCATTTGGGATGCCGGCTGAGAGAGGGCAAGGTTAAAATAAGCCCCTTCCTCATGGTGAGGGATGACTCTCAGGAGAGACACGTTGATTTAAGCAGCTGGGGTGATGGAGAGGAGGCACTCTTAGGGCTTGAAGGGCATCAGATTCACCTTCCTCTGTGCTGCTTAGAGACCTCTAAACACACACACAGGTACTAAGGCGTCAGACAGTCAGGCAGGCAGGCACGCACACACCACAGACACAGACATGCACACACCAACACAGACACACATTCACAGACACATACATGAACTCATCTACTGCGCCAGTCCATCTTACTCTAAAAAAGTGAAGGGGAAAACCACCACATTCACTTTAGTAAAAGACAAAAAGTTGCTGTCTACATTCTTCAATGATACTTCATGGTCTCCAGGGCCAATGGCAGCAGCCACACAAAGAGAGACAATCAGGGAGTCCAGCCGAGCTGAACCACAGCAGATGAGGAGAGAGAAAGAGACTCCTGGATGCGCTCCCGCTGGCTTCAGACTCTTCTCGGGGAGGTCCCGGCCGCCCAGCCCATCCACTGTCACACTGAAAAGGAACCCCTTGATACAGTTACTCAACCCACTCTCTGATCTAACAACACATGAGGAGAGGAGAGAAGAAGAGAAGCGTTTTGTTCACTTTCAGTTTTGGATTGAATGGCACGAGAGACTCACATCAGCCGTTACACATAGTTCATCCTACAGGGGCTTTAACATCTCATCAGTTCAGCTTAATGATCTGTCTCTCCCTCCCTCCCCCCTGACAGTAAACAATACAATGACTCAAGATGTCGAATAGGAAATTCCACGCTGCAACACCGCTGTGACCAAAAGGTGTCCCTCAGTGTTTTCAAGGAGGAGTGCCTCCTTCTTCTCAGAAATGTTGCAAGGGGTCTTTCTTTTTTTCTTTTTCTTTTTTCTTTTTTTGTTTGTTTTTTTTATTTTTTTTATTAACAACAAATCAATACATAAAGCACATGAGGGAACACAAGCATACATAGATTACAAACAATGGACAATCGAGCTAGGGGGTACAATATCACATTACAATTACACAAGGACCTTAAGGGACATGCATATACTTACAATTCTAACAGCTTTTTTGTTAGTAGAGCATTTAAATAAATACATCTTAAAATACAGTTCAATTTCTTTTAGTAGGATACGAAAATGTGGTTTTCTGTTTGTAAATTTACATTTGTGTATATGAAATTTGGCCAAAAGAATAATGAAATTAATTACATAAAAATGATTCCGCTTATTTCTATTGTATGTAAAGAATCCAATCAGTACATCTCTCCACAATAGTGTAAAATCTTCATAAATGTGTTCAATTATAAACCTACTGATGTCTTGCCACAGTTTTCTTACATGCATACAATGCCAAAAAAGATGCACAACTGTTTCTGGGTGGTCATTATAAAAGGAGCCATTTGAGTTGATGGTTTTCCTTAAACTTCTTCATATAGTGGTTGGCAGGATAATATTTATGAATAATTTTAAAGGAAACTTCCTTAATTTTGTTAACAAGTAGGTATGTGTGTGGCAACATCCAAACTTTTTTCCAACAGATATTATCAATAAATCCATTCCAATAAGGCATGACATAAGGTATAGATAGATACAACATCCTGCTGAAACAAGGATCGTATCGCTCTGTTGTTGAATGGACCAAAAGAGAAACAAATCTTTCCTACTGATGAGTCAACAGGGTCAACAGAAGGTAGGCTCTGAGGGTCAGGTCTTGACACGTTCCTGAATAACAAAGCAACACCTGAGGGAATGGCATCTAAAACAATTGCAAAATCTTTAGGTGTTACAGGGACCTTGTAAAGTGATAAGAATTCTTTATAACTGAGTAAAAGACGCAAGGGGTCTTTCTTATTGAACCAGTATTTGCTCACTGACCATGCAGGAAGTAGAACCACTATTTAGAACTACTAAAGCAATGTCTGTTTATTCATGATGCTTGTACAATATGATAGGGATTGGTCATTCACTACTGTAGCAACGTGCAGTGCATAGCAACAAGACACACAGAACAGATAAACAAAACTATGGTTGTTTTCTTAGATAGGCATTCGCAATATCAAGTCAATATGTTGATGGCATAGTTGGTTTCCTAATGTATTTTATATTTGGTTTGTATCAAGTTTTAGTAGGAATGCTGATCTAGGATCAGGTACCCCTGTCTTATTTATTGTGACCTTAAAGGCAAAACTGATCCGTAATCAGCACAACTACTCTGAGATGCTTGAAACATAAGGCCCCAGAAGTAACTGCCATGAATAGGGCGTATGGAGTCAGTCAGTCAACTGCATATGGAGCCTGCTGATGTGAATAAGAATTACAAAGCTTTTGGAACCATCTCTGGGTTCTGTCATTACATCACTGGCACATTACGTCCAGGGAGAATAGTAATTATAATGTAACTGATTGCAGAGCATGGCACAGTAACTACTTCCTGTTTTGCACCCACACATTCACACACAGTGGGAATTATTTCTCACGAAGGCCCTCGTAGGTAAACATTGCACACTGGGCCATTACACAAACCCGCCATGATTCCAAAAGAGCAGTTTTGGTTTTATTTCATTGATTTATTTTACCATGGCTCAGTACAGACTTGAGGCATCAACATTTAATTAATGGATCCCTATTATCAAACAGCTGTTAGAGCTCTTTGTTCTGGGTCCAGTGCAGACTCCCTCCCTCCCTCCCTCTCTGTCTCTACTCTCTGTCTCTACTCTCTCTCGCCATCTCCTTCCATTTCTCTCTCTCGCTCTCTCTCTCTGCCTCACTCTCTGAGAAGAAAACCCACAGAGAGGTTTGGCTGCTGCTGCTGTGGGGAGTCAGCATTAAAGGGCAATTCCACAACTTTTCAACCTAATTTTCATTATCTCTGGCACAATACATATATATATATATATATATATACATATTTTAAAACAGCACATTTTTGCGATTTGTAGAAACAAATATAAAGTTTTTTAAAAAGTTCTACCCGATGACATCATCAAGAACATTTTTAAAACAGTTATTTTCCAACACTATGAGATTCGGGGAGCAAGAAAATACCTTCCTCTGGCTTGAAACTCGTTGCAGGTTGAAGAAAATCACCATTTAAGTCACTTTTAATCCTACCCTGTGATGTCACAGAGAAGCATTTCTTTAGGGCCTTTCTTCTTGTCTTTTTTAACCACCGATCATAGAAACGGGCTGTTTTCACATATGTTAACGCTGGTTTGGTGCTGGAGATAGTGAATATGAGGTTGAAAAGTGGCGGAATTGCGCTTTGATTGACCCTTTGATTGCCCCAATCAAAAAGAATGCTGAGAGAGAGAGAGAGAGAGAGAGAGAGAAAGGCTTTGATCTTTCCCAGCTCTTCTAAGGAACTCCTTTATCGTATTTTGAGTTGGGGACTATCTGTGTAAGTCATATACATACCGTAGTGGCCCCTTCCTCCCTAGAGCCCAAACATTGTTTCTGTGTTGTTTTCTGCTTGCTGTATAATGTGCAGGCTATGCTCTTTGTTGGTGTGTGTGTGCACTTGCCAGACACCAAGAAAATGAGTCACTGTGTGTCTCTTTGAAAAATAGGGTCACAGTGAAAGTACACTATGCTCCTCTGGCTCCATTGCTTCTCTCTGTGGACTACGCCTAAGTCATGAAGTCACAATGAGACTAGGCCCGACACTCTCTCCTCTCCTCATCGCCTCCTCTTCATTAGCCTCATAATGAGCATTGCGAGAGAGAAAGAAAGAAAGAACACCCTCCTAGATGAGTTTTAGGTAGCATTGTCTGTTCTCCTGGCAGCTTCATAATGACCGTTTTTAACGAGGGCATTAGGTTTTGTCGCTTCATTATACCTTATTTCATATGATGTTTGCTTTGTTATGGAAACTTCTCTGCTCTCCGGAGGGACTGGATTTCTAAGCTAATGAGTCCAAAACAAGTAGCTTTTAAAAGGAGCAGCCAGCTCGAAGCCGGGAGCTGGAGTTAATGCTGTAACAGACCTCTCCCTCACATCGCTTTGCCTTGCTGTGGAGATACACTATTCAGCATCGTTCAGCATGGTTCTCTCTCTCTTTGCCTCTATCTTTATCTGCCTCATTCTATCTTGCTCTCCCCCCCCACCTCTCTCTCTCTCTCTTTTTCTCCCTCTCTATTCAGTCAGCAGTGTAAGGCCTGTGACGGCTATAACAGATCCACTTTATTCCAGAAGGTCATGAGGTGTATGAGCCGTTGCTCGCTTCTGTGTCAAGTGATAGAGTTCTATTCTTCTCTGAACACACACACACACACATACACACGCACACACACTGACCTTGGTTCAACCCTTTGATGCTCGCTAAGCGCTGTAGCTGCCGGGGATCATGCAAATCTGGGTGGCATTTTGCTGCTATATTATTGGATGAAGAGCCCAGGCCTGTTGTCTGTGTTCATGCATTGATAGCTCAATTGTCTACTGCCTGTTGTTTTTGTGTGTGTGTGTGTGTGTGTGTGTGTGTGTGTGTGTGTGTGTGTGTGTGTGTGTGTGTGTGTGTGTGTGTGTGTGTGTGTGTGTGTGTGTGTGTGTGTGTGTGTGTGTGTGTGTGTGTGTGTGTGTGTGTTAGTCTTAAGCCAGTGGACCACTGTCTAGTCTGGGTACTTTAACTGGGTTTGCATCGGACTAAAGCTATCTAAATGACATCTGTACTGTAACACACTCAGTGCTATGAGGACACATCAGAATTGGATGGACTATGGGGTGAAGTTCAAGTCCTTCTCAACGTCCGGTTTAAAATGAAAAGGAATGTGAATCCAGTGTTTTGATGAATGTTTTTGGGGCCTTGGAGCCATTTTGTTTAACCTTTGTTTTACCGGGTTAATTGAATGGGAGAGAAATAGTGACTGGGGAAAAGGGGTTTTAGTGGAGGGATCGATATCAACACCCGTGGTTGTGTAATTAGATGGTGGGCAGAGAAGTGTGTGTGTGAATGTGTGAGTGTGTGTGTTTCGACATGTGTACATTATGTGGTGAGGATCCAGTAGGATGTTCAGACCGTCGTCATGTCACAAGACGACAAAATAAAAGTTTGAACTCGATCATACTCTCTTTAGCATGCGGCCCATTAAAATCACATGACTCTCTCTCGTCAGAATTAGTGGTTAGAGCATTGGGCCAGTAACTGAAAGGTCGCTGGTTCGAATATCCGAGCGGACAAGGTGAAAACCCTCATTTGCTCCAGGGTCGCCGCATTGTGAGGCTGTATTACGGATAGAACCAGTTATGATCTACCACCGTAAAAGAGATCAGACGAGACCCAGCCTGACAGTCTAGTGAGTGAGGTATTCTCAGCAGTAACCCTCCCAGAGGCGAGAGGCGGACCTAGATACCACCGAGGGAAACATAATGCTCCTTTTCACCATCCGTTTTTTTTATCAAACAACTCATGCAATCAAAACATAATTATGCTTCTTCCCCCCCAAAAAAAACATCCCGATGGGCCATTTTTAACTTTGCGATTCTCTTTCTGACTGAGAGTTGGATTCTGTGGAGCACGCAGACATGATTGCACTCCCTCTCAGAGTCTGAGGCAGTTTATTAGAGTCTAGCTGCACCTGTTATCTTTGTGACAGGCAGGCTCGGTCGCCATCTCCCTTATCGTCTGCCTGTCAGTACAGAGACTGTAATCAGTGAGTTTCAATAGAGCTCGCAGAAATCTGCACTACGCTCTCACTCACACACACACGCACACACACAAAAACACACACACACAGTCACTCAGCTTCTGAGGCCAAACCTCAATGATGTAAAATTCATAGAGAGCCTAATAAAGTGGAGCGCCAGATCATCTGCTGTGCAGCTAGAATACAATATTAAGCTGCCGCAGCACATCACAACACACTGTCTTTGAGCTTTGGTCCACTGTCTCCAGTGGTAATAATGGGTTGTAGTTCATGATCTTGTAGAATGTGAATCTGCACACAGAGCGCGGCTCTTGGATTAGTCGGGAAACAAGTGGTGCTGTGAGTCGTATACAAGTATGTCTCTAATTGAAAGGGATTCTGTACAGAAAGGAGTGCAGGGGGAACAGAGCGGACAGCTGATCTACAGGATATGATGTATCTGTGAATCTAAAGGATGTTATATATCTGTGGATCTATGGGATATTATATATCTGTGGCTCTACAGGATATCATATATCTGTGGATCTACGGGATATTATATATCTGTGGCTCTACAGGATATGATATATCTGTGGATCTATGGGATATTATATATATGTGGATCTACGGGATATTAAATATCTGTGGCTCTACAGGATATTATATATCTGTGGATCTACGGGATATTATATATCTGTGGATCTACTGAGTGCAGATACACTATCTCCAGCACAGATAAAGGCTTAGACAAGGGCCTATGAATCAGAGTTGCAGCAAAGCCAGAGCCTGGCAATAGGGTCTACTATTGGACGGGAGCTACACTACCACTACGACACATCACATCACTGTTTGTTTCATTTACCTGAAATAGAGCCAGATGGAAAATGAAGGTCATTTTTCTTTTTAAATGCAACATAATTATTATAATTATCTGTGATGTTCTGTTCACCTTTACAGCTTTGGGGTAGCATAAGAAGGAGATTTTGCGCCAAAGATTACACCCAGCCTGCTAATCATGAACAGCGGGTGTCCAGTTATGTGCGACCAATGGTTGTAAGCATTAACAAGGGGTCAAAGGTCAGCATTAGCCAATGAGCTGCAGTGTCAGTGGTGACCTGGGCAGTGGAATGCCGGCAGTGCTTATTCCATTAGAGCATTGCGCTGAGAGGGTGTAGAGTGTAGAGCGTGTCTGATGTGAACCCTTTCTCTGCCTCTCTCTCTCCCTCTCTCCCTCTCTTTCTCTCTCTCGCTGTCTCAATTCAATTCAAGGGGCTTTATTGGCATGGGAAACATATGTTAACATTGCCAAAGCAAGTGAAGTAGACAATAAACAAAAGTGAAATAAACAACATTACACTCACAGAAGTTCCAAAAGAATAAAGACATTTCAAATGTCATATTATGCTACTATACAGTGTTGTAATGACATGCAAATAGTTAAAGTACAAAAGGAAAAATAAATAAACATAAATATGGGTTGTATTTACAATGGTGTTTGTTCTTCACTGGTTGCCCTTTTCTTGTGGCAACAGGTCACAAATCTTGCTGTTGTGATGGCACACTGTGGTATTTCACCCAGTAGATATGGGAGTTTTTCAAAATTGGGTTTGTTTCGTATTCTTTGTGGATCTGTGTAATCTGAGGGAAATATGTGTCTCGAATATGGTCATTCATTTGGCAGGAGGTTAGGAATTGCAGCTCAGTTTCCACCTCATTCTGTGAGCAGTGTTCATATAGCCATGTCTTTCTCAATAGCAAAGCTATGCTCACCGAGTCTGTACATAGTCAAAACTTTCCTTAAGTTTGGGTCAGTCACAGTGGTCAGGTATTCTGCCACTGTGTACTCTCTGTTTAGGGCCAAATAGTATTCTAGTTTGCTCTGTTTTTTTGTTAATTCTTTCAAATGTGTCAAGTAATTATATTTTTGTTTTCTCATGATTTGGTTGGATCTAATTGTATTGCTCCAGGACCAGCTTGCTTGTCTCTCTCTGTCTCTCTGTCTCTGTCACACAGACACACACATAGGATTGTGTCTCAATCTCTAGTCAACTCAATCTCCCAGGAACCTTTCTCCCTTTGCTTTTCTCTTTCTAGCCTTCCCTGTCTTTATCCTTCTCTCTGTCTGAGTAAATGAAGGAGATCTGCTGGTCCATGTTTCGAGAGAGAGAGAGAGAGTTTAACAGGAAGTTACACACAATCAACCCCATCTAATCAGCTACAGACATATTATCATTAAACATGTAGCAGTCAAAAGTTTGGACACACCTACTCATTCAAGGGTTTTTCTTTATTTAGAATAATAGTAAAGACATCAAAACTACGAAATAACACATATGGAATCATGTAATAACCAAAAAAGTGTTAAACAAATGAAAATATATTTGAGATATTTCAAAGCAGCCACCCTTTGCCTTGATGGCAGCTTTGCACACTCTTGGCATTCTCTCAACCAGCTTCATGAGGTAGTCACTGGGAATGCATTTCAATTAACTATTGTGCCTTGTTAATTTGTGGAATTTCTTCCTTCTTAATTAATGCATTTGAGCCAGTCTGTTGTGTTGCGACCAGGTGGTGGTGGGATTTTGTACAAAAATTGTACCTTTATTTAACCAGGCAAGTCAGTTAAGAACATATTCTTATTTTCAATGACGGCCTGGGAACAGTGGGTTAACTGCCTGTTCAGGGTACAGAAGATAGACCTATTTCGTAAACGACCAAGAAACGACAGTCCATCATGACTCTTTTCTCTGTATATATCAATGATGTTGCTCTTGCTGTGGGCGATTCCCTGATCCACCTCGACGCCGACGACACCATTCTGTATACTTCCGGCCCGTCCTTGGACACTGTGCCATCTAACCTCAAAACGAGCTTCAATGCCATACAACACTCCTTCCATGGCCTCCAACTGCTCTTAAACGCTAGTAAAACCAAATGCATGCTTTTCAACCGTTCCCTGCCTGCACCTGCACGCCCGACTAGCATCACCATCCTGGATGGTTCCGACCTTGAATATGTGGACATCTATAAGTACCTAGGTGTTTGGCTAGACTGTAAACTCTCCTTCCAGACTCATATCATACATCTCCAATCTAAAATCAAATCTAGAGTCGGCTTTCTATTCCGCAACAAAGCCTCCTTCACTCACGCCGCCAAACTTACCCTAGTAAAACTGACTATCCTACCGATCCTCGACTTCGGCGATGTCATCTACAAAATAGCTTCCAATACTCTACTCAGCAAACTGGATGCAGTTTACCACAGTGCCATCCGTTTTGTTACTAAAGCACCTTATACCACCCACCACTGCGACCTGTATGCTCTAGTCGGCTGGCCCTCGCTACATATTCATCGCCAAACTCACTGGCTCCAGGTCATCTTTCAAGTCCATGCTAGGTAAAGCTCCGCCTTATCTCAGTTCACTGGTCACGATGGCAACACCCACCCGTAGCACGGGCTCCAGCAGGTGTATCTCACTGATCATCCCTAAAGCCAACACCTCATTTGGCCGCCTTTCGTTCCAGTTCTCTGCTGCCTGTGACTGGAACGAATTGCAAAAATCGCTGAAGTTGGAGACTTTTATCTCCCTCACCAATTTCAAACATCTGCTATCTGAGCAGCTAACTGATCACTGCAGCTGTACATAGTCTATCGGTAAATAGCCCACCCAATTTTACCTACCTCATCCCCATACTGTTTATATTTATTTACTTTTCTGCTCTTTTGCACACCAATATCTCTACCTGTACATGACCATCTGATAATTTATCACTCCAGTGTTAATCTGCAAAATTGTAATTATTCGCCTACCTCCTCATGCCTTTTGCACACCATGTATATAGACTCTCTTTTTTTATACTGTGTTATTGACTTGTTAATTGTTTACTCCATGTGTAACTCTGTGTTGTCTGTTCACACTGCTATGCTTTATCTTGGCCAGGTCGCAGTTGCAAATGAGAACTTGTTCTCAACCAGCCTACCTGGTTAAATAAAGGTGAAATAAAAAATAAAAAAATGGTTTGGGTTGAGTTGAGTTGGACAGCAGAGTGAAGAAAAACCAGCCAGTAAGTGCGCCGCATATATGGGAATTCCTTCAAAACTGTTGGAAAAGCATTCCAGGTTAAGCTGGTTGAGAGAATGCCAATAGTGTGCAAAGATATCATCAAGTAAAAGGGTGGCTACTTTGAAGAATCTAAACTCTAAAACACTTTTTTTGGTTACTACATGATTCCATATGTGTTGTTTCATAGTTTGGATGTCTTCACTATTATTCTACAATGTAGAAAATAGTAAAAATGAAAGAAAAAGCCTTGAATTAGTAGGTGTGTCCAAACTTTTGACTGGTACTATATAACTTATGTCTGATAGCCTACATGTTATTAGGAATCAATAGCCCTGATCCATTACCTGACATGAAATGTAATGAGAGAGCTGAGAGAGAGAGGCTGCATTTGCACTTTATTTCACCAGAGATGTGTTTGGAATTTGCTGCTATTTATTTCAGCACACACATATACATGCGTGCCACACAAGCAAGCACACGGGCATGCACATGCACGCAGACACACGGCATGGTGTTGTCCTTCACACTACCCCTCTAAAATCCTGTTTGTGTGTCAGGCAGGGCACAGAACAGCTTCAATGTAATGCCTCTCTCTCTTTCCCTATCGCTCTGTCTTGTTCGCTAGGTCGTATTTTCCACTTTTGTGACACGGCTGTGATTGCTCTTGTTACCGGTAGAGAAACTGCTAGATATTCTTTTTTTTCTCTTAAATAAGAAGGTACACTCGAGCCATTAACGTAATTAGATCTCGCCTGTGAAAAGGCGAGGTATTAAACATAAAAAGTAAATGCTTTGAAGATGTTGAATACATTAATTTGGTGCACGGAGAGAGAGCCCTCTTCGGTTGTCGCGTCTGCAGAGACCCAGCTGAATGAATGGAATGCAGAAGAAACATTAAAATAATAGATATTATTAGGATAGGAAGTATTTTTTATTTTTATTTGTTTATTGTCTCTTATATACTGTATCTAATGAATAGCCGACTGCTTGTCCATAGGGAAATCTCTACTGCATGTGTTTTAATGCTGACCTATTACAGGACAGAATCAGGATTCAGAATACATGGCCAACTCCAGAGGTGATGACATAACTCATCTATCTCTCTCTCTTCGTTGTCTCTTTATCTCTCGCCCCCTCTTTCGGTCTAAATCAGCCTCTGTTTCCTTTTCTCTTCATTAAGACCTGTCTTTTGTACTATGAGAGTAATACTAACTATTGTTTCATCTTGACACCCTCTCATTGTTCTGCTCTACCAGGGATTGAAGGATGGAGAGAGGGAGGAGAAGTCAGGGGTCAAAGGTTGAAGTTAAGACGGAGGGATGCAATAGAACTGTAATACAATTTTCAGCATTGGAGTGGCCTATTAAAGTTTTGCTATTAATTCCCAGTGGTTAAAGGGATACTTCAGGATTTTGGCAATGATGCCAAATGGATACCATTTTTATGTCTCTGTCCATTATGAAGGAAGTTAGAGGTAGTTTTGCAAGCCAATGCTAACTAGTATTAGCACAATGGCTTGAAGTCTATGGGTATCTGCTAGCGTGCTAGCTATGGGTATCTGCTAGCATGCCAGTCATTATGTTAACTCTTGCGAGCAATTGTGCTAGCGCTAGTTAGCAACTTCCTTCAAACTGCACTTAGAGATATAAAAATTATATCCACAAACACATTTGACTCTGGGGAAGTAAATAAGGGCCAAAAGGGCTAAAATACCAAAGTATCCCTTTAATGCTTCATTACCATGTCAAAGCTGGCTCATTCAAAAGGCACAATTGTGATCATCAATCAGAGATAATGTCATCCCGGCTATCAGTGTGGATGTTGTCAGTCTCTTTACCATCACAGCTGAAGAGTAGAGCTGCCAGATGCCAAGTCAATATAGCAGACTGTCCATACTGACTCAGTATAGCAAGCTGGTGTGAGGCTTTAGGAAGTCACTAATCCAGTCTGTCACACTCCCACAGTGTCCCTCTCCTCTCCACATGGGGTCCAGTAGGACCCTGGATGGTCATCACTAATCTGGATATAGTGCGCATAATGTACATTGGAACTAACATTGGCACTATGGCCATTGTAGAAAGGACTGAATATAACTGTAGAATAGAACTGTTTAACCACCATCCCTAAACTTATCCACCTCAACCAGGATCCTAACCCTTGCCTTGATTAGGAATAAATAGCTCATAATGTGAATGCTAATGTTCTGATGATATTCCTGGGGTGTCCTTTCTGGCATGCCTGTTTAATGTTGAAACACAGGACCCCCTCTGATCGCCACACCTCCTACTCAGCGTGAAGCTCCGGGGCTGTGCCGTCCCAGGGCCGGGTCTGTCAGCACTCTGCGCCGGCCAGGGACCTCTAGTTGGGCTTTGAGCTCAGCGGGAGATGACCTGCATGAACAGGAAGTCCCCAGCTGGCAGGCTTCATCTCTATCCATCTGAGACTGCAGACTGGGTGCGTCCTAAATGGCACCTGATTCCCTATATAGTGGACTACATTTGACCAGAGCCCTAGTGCACTATAAAGGGAATAGGCATTTGGGACGTAGGCTATCAGAGCTGTGAACCAGTAGAGCAAACGAAACAGCTCTGATAACTCAACACCCGCTGACTGAACACAGTGGAGGTAATCGAGGCACTCAGGGGCAACAAAGGGACCGAATCAGCAGTAGAGCCAGGAAAGGAAAAGAATGTGCGAGGCCAGGGCCCTCTCGCCCATACAGAGTCGAGGCCCCTAGCCCTCTTTGGATGACTCTGCACCGCATGCTATGCCAACGATCAATGCCTACTGCCCAGAGAGCAGGAGGGTGAGAACTTGATAGGGATTCTGTGCCCTATCAAAAAAGAAAAGGTTGAAGTGAAGCGTATTTTGTCTGGTTTTGGTTGCATGGCTTTTTATTCCTTTATTGATGTTTTTATCTGCTTTCAGCCAGCCAGAAGATGGCTCCTCCTGGTGAGCTGAAGTCATGCAGAGGCTGAGGCTGTTTGAATGTTTGTGCCCGATCTTTCAGGTGAATAATATCGTCCCCGAGCCCATGCAACCAACTCTATCTCTCTCTCTTCCTCGTTCTCTCCCCCGCTCTCTGCCCCCCTCCCGCTCTGTACAATTGGATCTGGGACAACAAACACAAAACAAACAAAGAAAAGCAAATAAACAAATAGCTCCCCGCCAGACGTGACGGCTGGCAGCCTTAGCCCTGAGGTAGCAGACTCACTGTCTTCAGCCTTTTCAGAACCCTCTCACAACCCTCCCTCTGTCTCTATTTCTCGCTCTCACTTTGGTCTTTCTGTCTCTGTCTCGCTCGCTCTCTTTCTCTCTCTCTCTCTCTCTCTTCTCTCTCTCTCTCTCTCTCTCTCTCTCTCTCTCTCTCTCTCTCTCTCTCTCTTTCTCTTTCTCTCTCTCTCTCTCTCTGTCCTCCATCGAGCAGAGTAACACATCTCCAGCAATTTGTAGGTTTAGCAGGCTAACGCTAATTATCCTCATAGGGTTAGTGGAGGGACAGGGAAGGGGGCGAGAGGATTAAATAGAGGTGTAATTTGATTACCCTCTCTCATTCTGTTCAGGCCAAGGGGGGACTTGGCTGGGGACTGGGCTTTTGCATACTGTACACACATACACGCGCACGCACGCACCTACGCACGCACGCACACTCATGCACGCACACATGCATTCACACACGCGGTAAGTCAAATCTAATGATCATCCACACATCGTAATGTTATTTCATAGCTGTGCCGCACAGTAACAAGTTAATATATTTTCATATGGTCAACAGCTGTCGAAGCATCACAATGTGTGCTTCTAGTGCCAAGGCATTTTATATTGCGCTTTTGGTGCCCTTGGTCTGCCAAACTATGTAGCAGTCACATAACTCTTCCTTCACTGCTCTGTAACAGTATCCTGGTGCTAGGATACAGTAGAGCAGTAGTCACCAACCTGTGGATCTGGAGACCTACAAGGTGTGCAGGTTTTGTTCCAACCCTGCACTAACACCTAATTCAACCATTCCAGGAAATCATTGTTGATTATCTCTGAACGACCAGCGTTGGTGAATGATGGTCCCAGAGTGTACATAACACTTGTAATGCTCTACTGACATGATTTATCAATAGTTAAGTATTTCACTTTATATGTGTTTCTATAGGGATTTTGCATTGAAAAAATACAATTCAACACGCTGCCTTTCTACCCCAAAGCTGCAGATTGGAAAAGGCTCCAAAAAAAGTAGTTTGTTTATAATGCAATAAAAGCAGAAGCATAAAAAAGACAGAAGGGATGAGTTTATGCAGCAATCTTTATTTAATGGTTGAGAACACGCCTTCACTAGGCCATACAGGCACATGACAAGAGGGTTGGCAGGAACAGTTTGGACTTTGTGTACATGGCAGACTCAATCCTCATGACCAAGATGTTGTAGGTTCATCATAATTCCACCGAGAGCAGCACTTGGAGAGTCTCTGAGATGAATTGGTTTTGACTGATGCGTTCAACTCCCCCCACATAAATAAATATGACAATTTACTACAGAAAGTACAGTACTTACTATAGAACTATGTAGTAAACTGTATTATACTGTAGAATAGTATACATTAAACTGTAGTATCCCTCAATAATTGCGTAGTACTTCATTTAAAATGTTGTAAGACATGAGGTCGAAGGAGTTGTCTGTAAGAGCTCCGAGACAGGATTGTGTCGAGGCACAGGTCAGGGGAAGGGTACCAAAACATTTATGCAGCATTGAAGGTCCCCAAGAACACAGCGGCCTCCATCATTCTTAAATGGAATAAGTTTGGAACCACCAAGACTCTTCCTAGAGCTGGCCGCCCGACCAAACTGAGCAATCAGGGGAGAAGGGCCTTGGTCAGGGAGGTGACCAAGAACCTGATGGTCATTCTGACAGAGCTCTAGAGTTCCTCTGTGGAGATGGGAGAACATTCCAGAAGGACAACCATCTCTGCAGCACTTTACCAATCAGGCCTTAATGGTAGAGTGGCCAGATGGAAGTCACTCCTCAGTAAAAGGCACATGACAGCCCGCTTGGAGTTTGCCAAAAGTCACCTAAGGACTCTCAGAACATAAGAAACAAGATTCTCTGGTCTGATGAAACCATGATTGAACTCTTTGGCCTGAATGCCAAGTGTCACATCCGGAGGAAACCTGGCACCATCCCTACGGTGAAGCATGGTGGTGGCAACATCATGCTGTGGGGATGTTTTTCAGCGGCAGGGACTGGGAGACTAGTGAGGATTGAGGGAAAGAGGAACGGAGCAAAGTACAGAGATCCTTGGTGAAAACCTGCTCCAGAGTGCTCAGGACCTCAGCCTGGGGCAAAGGTTCACCTTCCAACAGGACAGCGACCCTAAGCACACAGCCAAGACAATGCAGGAGGGGCTTCAGATCAAGTCTCTGAATGTACTTGAGTGGTCCAGCCAGAGCCCAGACTTGAACCCGATCGAACAACTCTGGAGAGACCTGAAAATAGCTGTGCAGCGACACTCCCCATCCAACCTGACAGAGCTTGAGAGGATCTGCAGAGAAGAATGTGAGAAACTCCCCAAATACAGGTGTGCCAAGATTGTAGTTTCATACCCAAGAAGGCACGAGGCTTTAATCTTTGCCAAAGGTGCTTCAACAAAGTACTGAGTAAATGGTCTGAATATTATATACGTAAATATGATATTTCCGTTTTCCATTTTCTATACATTTGCGAAAATTTCTAAAAAGCTGTTTTTGCTTTGTCATTATGGGGTATTGTGTGTAGATTTGATGTGGGGGGGAAAAACTATTTAACAATTTAATCAATTTTAGAATAAGGCTGTAATGTAACCAAATGTGCAACAAGTTAAGGGGTCTGAATACTTTCCGAAGGCACTGTATGTCAAAGATAATAAAACATAAATGCTTTAGTAAATACTACAGTAATGTCCGCAAAAACACTACAGTAAATACTACAATGTACTACAGTCCGCAGAAACACTACAGTAATTATTATAGTACTGTATATACTGTACTACAGTCCGCAAAACACTACTGTCATCTCTGCAACACTGCAGTAAATGTATACTATAGTATTTATACAATCATATACTATAGTATTTTTTTTCATGTGGGCTGATTTGATGAGGAAATTTGTCAGGTTAATATTACATAATTTTTCATTATTTTTAGCCCTGGTTAAAAATACCGTGATGGGGAAGGCAGAGGCTTATATTTTATGAGCAATGAAACATTTCGATTTTGCAAATGCCTGGAGGGGATATTAGAGTTG
Source organism: Oncorhynchus keta (assembly GCF_023373465.1). NCBI lineage: Eukaryota > Metazoa > Chordata > Actinopteri > Salmoniformes > Salmonidae > Oncorhynchus > Oncorhynchus keta. Next base: position 41,892,665 of record NC_068433.1, read on the forward strand.
TGAAAGCTACCTATGTCCCACAACAAAACTCACTCTGCTGTTTGGTAGAAGAAACTTGAGTCAAGATGGTTAATGTCAAGAAGACAAAAGCCTCTACGTTGCGTATTGGAGTGTGACATTGTTGTGAATCATGTCTTACCGCATTTCTGAATCACTTACTTGCACAATGCTATTTTTACACCCCACTATGGCAGGAGTATGGTTTGGTTAGGTTTTTCTAACGCAGTGCCCCCCTCGCGAATTTAAACTGTATTTGCTCCAGATTCTGTGACTATCTTGGCACCCACACAAGGGCTGTGTCCCAAATGGCACCCTCTTCCAATATATAGTGCACTGCGTTTGACCACAGCGCTATGGGCCCTGGTCAACAGTATTCGGAGCTGTAGGAAGAGGAAAGGCAGCACCTGCAAAGTGAGCGCTCCTTCCTTCTCAAGGAGGTTGAGTGAATGTATTTATAGACAGAGCAGCACAGCATGAAACAACCCGTCCTTTAGCCCCATCTGAGTGAAACACTGCAGGTTCCACACCACTCACTGCTGAGATGGATGGCTTTAGTAATGATGTGAGATACCTCACTGAGTACACCAGTCAGCATAGGTTTCATCCCATCATTGGGGTGATGGAAATAACATACAGCATATTACATTGCCACAGGGCTCTCTCTACCATGGCATATCACACCACATATTTATGTTATTTTCAGGTTCATAAAACATTTTGAAAGAAGTGTGCACAGCAACATGATGTGCTGGAGACCGGTTGGAATGTTCCCTTCGTGATCTCCAACATCATGTAAACAAATGATGAATATTTGCTTCCAAGATGTATGTGTTTCTTCCTGTGGAGTAATAGGCCTAGATGGTCCTGGCAGGCTCCGCTCAACATGACCTTTCTCTGTCTCCTCACCCTCCTCCTCGCCTCTCTCTCTCTCTCCTCCCACTCCCACTCACAGACAGCTTGTTTCATTCCAGATCTGTGCATAGTTTCATATAAGGCATCCATAGGTCAGGTTAATAAGATCACAAGTGAGGAACATTGTTACTTAGTATGAAGCATGGTCAGGTTCGGTTGGATGGTATAATCATGCTCAAATGGTTTTGATTGCATACACCATTAACTCTGACCACATGGCATTGTTTGCAGTGGAGCCTCTGCTCTGCAAGCAAACAGTCCCATTTATTAACCCACCACATGTCATGGCTATAGGAGCCAATTAAACATGATGTATTCATTGAAAGAGTGTAGATTATCTAAGCTATTGTATTCATATTAAGAGCCAGATGAAATTTAAATGTCCTCTTGAACGTGTTAACCTGCTGGTTACAAGTGTGTGTGTGTGTGTGTGTGTGTGTGTGTGTGTGTGTGTGTGTGTGTGTGTGTGTGTGTGCGTGTGTGCGTGTGTGCGTGTGTGCGTGCGTGCGTGCGTGCGTGCGTGCGTGCGTGCGTGCGTGTGCGTGCTTCACAGCTGCATTTGCCTCAAACTCAGCTCTATAAGAAGTCTAAATATTTCAAATATTCATCCCATTCAACATCCTGTTTGACTATTCATCACACTTCCACCCAGAGCCATTCTGCTCCAACACAGGAGTTGATGAGAGTCTTATGAAAAAATTATATGTCATAAGAAATGGAGCCAGAATGGTTTATTTCAACAGCTTAGGAACTCTCAAAGTCAGCTGTTAGGCAAGGTTTCTTACGAGGAAATGGGAGTGTGTGAGGAAATTAGACCGAAGTGAACCTCTGCTTTACTAATTGATTCCCCACAATAGTCCTATTCTAAAATAAAGTTGCTGTACTGTTCTCTTCAAGGCCACAGAAGCTTTAAAAGGATCAGGTCCCTACCCCCAGACATATTGGATAACTTAATTGGGCAAACCAATGTTCGAACTATAGACACCTCAGCAAAACTATCAGACTTCTATTTCCAGCTCTAGAGATCAAGTGTTTTTACTCGGGTCCATTTACTCCTGATGTACACCACCTTTGATGATAACACCCAGGGGTAAAGCGTTTTGTCTGTGGCCCTCCAAATAGGATACTTAATCAGTTGTCTACAGTGCAACAGCTCGATAAAGATGCCACCTTGCATCGTATCAGACACATACTGCGTCCCAAATGGCACCCCGATTCTCTACACAGCGCACTACTTTTGACCAGTGCCCAGCACTATATAGGGAGTAGGGTGCCATTTGGGATCCACACACATTCTCCACCCTACTTTGTTTCTCTTAGAGGTAGAGCCTAATGGGATCTCTGCCGTGATCAATAACAGAATAACATTATGATCTCAAGCGGTGCCAACTCTACGATGACAGGGAGTTTTGTATTTGACCATCCATTTTGTATCCGAAATGGCCATGGCAGACACACACGCTCACACGCACACACAGACACACAATTATGTGTTGCCAAAATGACAAAGAGTAGGATTGACCTGTGGCTGGTAAAGCGAACATAACATTAAGGATGACTTGAATGGTGTGTCTTGACTCTCCTAAAAGAGCGACATTTAGCACTTTCAATCAACCTCTTATCATCTGACCTTCAACAAGCTAACAAGCCTTCATTCCCAACTGAGACGATTGCAGATGGCTCCTGTCACAAATAAGAAAAGCGTCACATCACAAAGGCCAATCATGGACCATCTCTCTTTGCATCTCTTTTTAAAGGCTTTGTGGAAATTGATCGATCTCACACACACACACACACACACACACACACACACACACACACACACACACACACACACACACACACACACACACACACACACACACACACACACACACACACACACACAATAAGAGTTTCATTTTACTTCTGGCATGGTTAGCTTGTGATTTCTGCGGTGATGAGCCTGATGATTAATCACGCAGCTCCACCATTAGAGATCCATCGATCGCAGCAAACGGTCCTAATCTCTGATGTATAAATTCCCTGTCCTCACCTAGAGTTTAGACAGACAAAGGCTGAATTAGATGTGGATCTCTGTTAGACGTCCAGACAGCGTTGGGGAATCTAAACTGGTACAGACTGAGAGGCACATCAGGTGCCTCAGGTGCCTCTCCTCTTGTCTGTGGAAATAATGAAACTGTTACCTGTCTCCTGTCTGTCTCTGTATCTGTCTGTCTGTCTGTGGTCTAATCTGAAACTGTCTCTGTCTGTCTGTCTGTCTGTCTGTCTGTCTGTCTGTCTGTCTGTCTGTCTGTCTGTCTGTCTGTCTAAGTAAAAGCAATTGATCCTCATTTGTTATGCTTCCTCTTTGCAGTGCTTTTCAAACCTCTCCTCAGGGACCCCCAGCCGTTCCATGCATTTGATCTATTCCAGAGGTAGCGCACCTCATTCAACTTGTCAACTAAGTTTCAAGCCATTCATTAGGTGAATGAGGTGAGCTAATTCAGGGATACAACAAAATTGTGAAGTGTATAGGGTTCCCGGGGAGAGGTTTGAGAACCACTAAAAGTATGTCTGTCCGTCATGTAAAGAGGCCTATAATAGAGCTGTACCCTACGTCTTAGTACCTGTAAGCATATAGGGATTATCCATTGTAGTGAGGGTGGGTAAAACTACATGCTGAGAACTAGGAAAGAGCTGTGTTAATTTGATTGAATTAGAGAGGAACAATTACACCGGGTCATGTCTCGTTCTGGGCGGAGGGTAGAAAGGCCAGGCTCCTGGGGGTGGTTTTGATTCATTAGGATCCCCATTAGCCGACGCCAATGGGGACGGCTAGTCTTATTTGGATCCGACACGTAACAAAAAAGACATTACAGACATAAGACTTTACAATTTACATACACTACATGTTCATGTTTATTCATGTATGTGTGCATCTATCAGTTACACATACATGTCAGTACATACACAACAAGTAGGTCACATGGGGGAGAGGCATTGTGCCATGTGGTGTTCCTTTACTTGTTTCTTCAAAGCAGGTTTCCTGTTCACTTGCGCTTTATAAGATGGAAGGGAGTTCCATTCACCCATGGCTCTGTATAATACTGTATATTTTCCTTGAATTTGTTCTGGACCTGGGGACTGTGAAAAGACCTCTGGTGGCGTGTGTGGTTGGGTAAGTGTGTGTGTCAGTGCAGTTTCCAACACGGCAGGGTAGCCTAGTGGGGCGGCCTAGTGGGGCGGCAGGGTAGCCTAGTGGTTAGAGCGTTGGGCTAGTAACCGAAAGGTTGCAAGTTCGAATCCCCGAGCTGACAAGGTACAAATCTGTCGTTCTGCCCCTGAACAGGCAGTTAACTCACTGTTTCTAGGCCGTCATTGAAAATATGAATTTGTTCTTAACTGACTTGCCTAGTAAAATAAAGGTTAAAAAAAAATAAAAAATAAAAACACATGTTTCTTATAAAAACAGGATGTGACGCAGTCAGTCTTTCCTCAGTTTCCTCAACTCTCAGCCAAGAGAGACTGGCATGCATAGTATTAATATTAGCCCTCCGATTTCAATGAAGAGCAAGACGTGCCGCTCTGTTCTGGGGCAGCTGCAGCTTAACTACTGTAGGTCTTTCTTTGCAGCACTTCACCATAAGAAGTGCTGCATCTTCCCCTCCGGCTGGAATCCGGCTGGAATCCGGCAAACTTCCCCCCCGCTTTATCGGCCCTTTCCCCATCTCCAAGATCATGTGTCTAGGATTAAACCTCTCTCTCACAGCCTTTTGTCTCCTGCCGGCACCCTAGTCAACCAGGTATGTGCCCAGGTAGGACGTCAGGTGGCGCCCCTAGGAGGGGGGAGGGGTACTGTCACACTGTGCTTGTCTCCACCCCCTTCCAGGTTTCACCCATCTTACTCATTATCCATAGTGTATTTATAACTGTGTTCTCTGTTTGTCTTGTCAGGTCTTCCCAGCGTATCTTCCCATCTCCCTGCATTCTCAAGTTCTGTTCCCTAGTTTCCCTGGTTCTGACCGCCCCTGGATTACAGACCTCTGCCTGCCTTTGACCTATCTTTTGCCTGCCCCCTGTTTGGGCCAATTAACATCTGTGACTCTAGCTGTCTGCATCTTATCCTGAGTTCTGATACTATCAAACATGTTTTTATTTGACCCTTATTTTATCAGGTAAGTTGACTGAGAACACATTTTCATGAACAGCAACAAGCTGGGGAATAGTTACGGGGAGAGGGGATGAATGAGCCAATTGTAAACTGGGAATGATTAGGTGGCCATGATGGCCAGATTTGGAATTTAGCTAGGACACCGGGGTTAACACCCCTACCCTTATAACAAGTACCATGGGATCTTTAGTGATCACACAGTCAGGACACCAGTTTAATGTCCCATCCAAAAGACAGCACCCTACAGAGGGCAGTCCCCAAAGGGTGCCTCCCACTGGTCCTCCAACACCACTTCCAGCAGCATCTTGTTGGCCTATAGCAACACCCTAAAAGAAAAGGCTTTAGATGTGTCCAGGTGAACCTGCAATCACAACACTTCAATAACACTTTACAAAATATATTCTCTAAGAATTACAGGGATATGGCTTTGAATATGGCAACACCTCCCCCATAAGCATTCCTGTCTCCTCTATATAGATGTTGTATCCTTGTATTGTGGCAGGTAGCCTAGAGGTTAAGAGCATTGGGCCAGTAACCAAAAGGATACTGGTTTGAATCCCCAAGCCAACTAGGTGAAAAATATGTCAATGTGCCCTTGAGCTTAGGCACTTAACCCTAATTGCTCCTGTAAATTGCTGAGTGTTTGCTAAATGACAAAAATGTCAAATGTAAAGATGTATTGCTACTGCTATATTATCTAAGTGAGTCTCAGAAATGGATACTAATAGGAAAGGAAACGGCTGAAAATAGCCCATATTAATACACGTTTCTTTAGAAATAAGGTTCATGAAATCAATAGCTTACTAACATCAGATATAATTCGTATATATGAATGTTATCTGATGTTAGCAAGTTATTGATTTCATGAACCTTATTTCTAAGGCTACATATATTAATGGGCTATTTTCAGCCGTTTCCTGGGTAGCTTATCAGAGATAGACATAATACTGAAAAGAGCAAACAAAGCAAGAGAAAATAATATACATTCAGCAGTCCCTTATTAATCAGTTGGGTTGTGTAAGTGTGTGTGTGTGTGTGTGTGTGTGTGTGTGTGTGTGTGTGTGTGTGTGTGTGTGTGTGTGTGTGTGTGTGTGTGTGTGTGTGTGTGTGTGTGTGTGTGTGTGTGTGTGTGTGTGTGTGTGTGTACTGCTGCCAAAGACTCTATTCAAGTGATTACATAACCTGTAAAAGGTAAGGAATACATAGCACACTGCAATCTTTGCACTCATGTGCTTTATAGACAATGTTTTGACCCTCAGGTCTTGAAGACCTTTAATACAGTACCGATATGCTGAATTTACACACAAAATAGCTTCAGCAAACAGCTAGCAAATTCCACAATGCTGTTGGTAGTCTACTCCCACCTGTTTCTCCATTTCTGTGTTCTCTGGTTGTGTTAACTGACTGTCCTCGGTTTAGCTAGGACGGCATCATTCGTGAGAGAGGATCAGAACCCAACAACCCAACAAATGTCCGAGGTTAAACCCATACCCTCTTGTTTCTGACCAGAACGACCTGAACCTCACACCACAGTAATAGTAGTTCAGAGGAGGGTGAGCACATGATGACCGATCTGCTCTCCACAAATGTGTGTGCGCGCGTATGCACATGCGTGTGTGTGTGTGTGTGTGTACCCACACAGTGATTAGTGTAGGAAACAAACCCAGACGACAGGCCCTGCAGCAGCACAGCCACAGTTGAACTCCCCCACACTACCTAACCTCTGACAGCTCTCTCTCTGTCTCTCTATCTCGTTCTCGCATTCTCTCTATCTCTCTCTCTCGCTCTCCAAAACATTTAAACACAATAGACTAGATGCAGTTCAAGTAATCAAGTAATCAGCCTCCGCAAAAATGTTTTGTTTAACTTACATACTGTATCTTTCAGCCAAGGATGAGTGGCTGTTCTCATACCTTTAAACAAACAAACCAGTTTGGTTTTAGCTTACTAAAATGGTGTCTCAAAGGAGGGGGGGGGGTTTCTCAAGACATAACATGCACAGTTTGAGTTACTCCAGGAAGACATTGCAGGCTGCGACCAGGGGAGAGTGACTGCCCCCTCTCATTGAGTATCTCAAGTTGAGAGTCGACCAGGATACCGCGTGCTGCCAGTGGCAACTAAATTATCCTTACAACTTCTTCTGCGTGTGATTTTAAAATAATCAGGACATGCATCTGGTGTAATAGAAGCAATTATTGGTTCCATGATTGTCTTCAATTTCTTTATTTTTCACATAAATATTGACCAGGAACATTTCCATTTTCCTATTGACTATATTGAGTAATCCTGCTTTCTGGATACAACAACCTGCAGTACCGCGGTCGGCCTTGAACTGCAGTGTTTCAGTGAGAAGGTTTCAGTTGTTCTCTTCTGGCCCCAACAGACAGTCAGGCTGATTATTGTGGTTTGAATGAGAGAAGCAGACTTCATAGGTATGGCAATAGTCAGAGAGAAGCTACAAAGTGTGACATTTATTCACAGTGTCATGACGTTGGCCTACGGGTAAGGTTCATGACCCCTCATAAATACCTTTTTCCCTTTCCTCTCTTGTCTCTACTGAAGGACTCTTGAAAAGCCTTTGTTAAACATAGAGAGTCGGGGAACATCAAAAGGTGGGGGAAGGGAACCATATTTTGGTAATCCAACCAGTTGAAAATATGCGTTGGTACTTAATGAATATGATGTCAGTTCGGTTGTCATCTGAGAGATGATGACAGGACGACATAAACTGTATCTGGGAAAGTCTACACATTCTAGTTATCAGATTCACATGGAATTGTTGTGCAACTTAAATGTTTAAATATGAAACTATTTGTGAAAAGATGAAATGTAATTTTAGCTTCCGAATGAGAGAATTGAGTTTTCATAACGTTAGAGCTCTGCTCAATCAGTGGCCCGCCCCTGTGAAGAGATATTGGTTATAAACTATTAAACACCCCCTTCTCTCCCTCCACTATATAAGCCCTTGACGAAAATATAACTTTCTGTTACGATGACGGGACCACCCATACGTAGAATGTATGCACACATGACTGTAAGTCGCTATGGATAAAAGCGTCTGCTAAATGGCATATATTTTATATATTTTTATGACATTAGGGCGACAGTCCTATGTTGAAAGTGTTCAGATAATAAGCTGTTCCGGGTACATTAGGGCGACGGTCCGATGTCAGAAGGATTCAGATAATAACTACAGAACTAAGCCAACCTCAGCGTGAGCTTTGGTTGCAAATGGTATGAACTTTGAACTCTTATTCACTACAGAAGTGATACCTCCTAGCTGTTGAGCTAGCAGCGGCCGCTGTAAACTTGGGCTAGGAAAGGACGGACAAAGGATCTCTTCTAACAAACAACACTACCAAGTATCCAGTTTACCACCATAGACATTCTTCCGAGGCAACACGGCCTTCCATCTACAACCAACCTATTGAGGCGCAGCTCAGAGTAAATATTTATTGCATTTTCCTTTTCCAAATGGGAGGTTATTTAGAATGGATAAGATTCTGTATTTACGATGGCATAGTTTCTCCCTTTGTTCTTCAGTCCTCTCGCGCTTTCATTCAAGCCCAACCCCCTCTCTTTGTGTAACCAGCCGTCATACAGGTTCCGTCCCCAGGGACGTTTTCTTGTAGGACATAATTAGTAATCAATGTATGATCCATTCTGCGTATATGTCATTCTGTGTGATTAGTTAGGTATTTAGTAAATAAATAATTAAACCAAAGTTTGTATTGCTGATTCAACTTGTTAGCCAGGGTTCGTGAAGATAACCCAGAATTCTACGATGTTCAGATGAGACTGAAATAAGGTGACGATTAATATTGACTGCTACTGATGTAAAATATTACTAGGTCTTTAAGAGTTTATTCAGAAGATAACAGCTCTATAAACACTCTTTCGTGGTGCCCCGACTTTCTAGTTAATTACATTTACATGATTATCTTAATCAGGTAATATTATTTACAGAGAAAGGATTTTATAGAATAGCATGTCATATCACTTAATCCGGCATAGCCAAAGACACGACAACAGATAAACAACACAGCATTGGACAATGTGAGGAAGGAACATTTTTTTTTGTTAGGGCTGTGGTACTCACACCTTTTTCTGTGGGTACTAAAACCCCGAATTAAAAAAAAAATCCTGTTTTTATTTCTACAATATCTTTACTTCAAGCACCGTGTGGGTGTCTGACAGGGAAATCCGCAGCTCTCAGAGAAGAGAAACAAAGTGGTTGTATGGTTGGTTGCATCATCGTCTCCATCCCTCCACATATTAGGTCAGTAATAAACACAAGCTCTCTCTCTCTGTTACAGCCTGATTGCATAATAATTGTATTTGCTGGTGCTTAATTGGGTTGAAATATGCCTCGTTCCCATGGTTTCTATTTGGGTTATTGCCGTATCATTAGGGCATGATTGTTCGCGTTACTAACGAGAGAGAGATAGGGGCTGTGGAGTTATGTGTTTGGAAAACGATGCTATTATTTGAATGTGTGACACACAAACACACACACACACACTAGCATGTATCGACACAAGGCTTAAGGCATGATATTAAATAATTGAGAGTGCAGTAAGACAGAACCTGACTGCTGCAATGCTCAGGTCATTCTTGAACTGGGACTGGCTAGCAGAGCAGGTAGACGTTACTGCATAGGGTCACACGCACACACACACACACACACACACACACACACACACACACACACACACACACACACACACACACACACACACACACACACACACACACACACACACACACACACACACACACACACACACACACACACACACACACACACACACACTGCAACCGCTCAGCTACTGTTCTAGCTACCAGTGCTACAGTGTTCCCAGAGGAGACTCTCGCTCTCTTTCCAACACAGAAAAACAAAAACTACAGGACACAAAAAAAGCTGGGCCACTATCCAGTATGTTCTCACAAACATTAGTCCGCCCTCCCATATCCCACTGTGTATTAGAACTTCAGGCTAATAGTTATATCAGAACAAACAATGCTTCACAGGGCTAATTCTATGAAGCAATCAGAGAGATTAAGTACTCTGACTGTTCAGCTTTGAATTTTGAAAGGGAGAAAAACAAATCCACGCTCTCAGTCTGACCCCGTCTTCTCACAACGTCCTCATAGTTGGTGACCAGAGCATCCTGATTGGTTTAGACTCCACTGGGCCGGGTCATATCGGAAATGTCAATGAATTGATTGGATTAGAGCAGAAAACCAGCGCCAGGCTCAGCCATGGAGCAACAACCCTGCTCTCAACCTGACCATTTACTGTATGAGTAAGGTTAGAGACAATACGCACAGTCTGGAGAAAATATGTTACATGTCAAATTAGGAGCGTTATCAGTCACATTCCTAAAGCACAAAGGTCGAGATCAGGTCAGGAGCAGAGCAGTAAAAATGCTGTGTTCAGATACACAGCACAGTGAAAGAGGTCAGTGGCTAATATATATGCTGTGTTCAGATACACAGCACAGTGAAAGAGGTCAGTGGCTAATATATATGCTGTGTTCAGATACACAGCACAGTGAAAGAGGTCAGTGGCTAATATATATGCTGTGTTCAGATACACAGCACAGTGAAAGAGGTCAGTGGCTAATATATATGCTGTGTTCAGATACACAGCACAGTGAAAGAGGACAGTGGCTAATATATATGCTGTGTTCAGATACACAGCACAGTGAAAGAGGACAGTGGCTAATATATATGCTGTGTTCAGATACACAGCACAGTGAAAGAGGACAGTGGCTAATATATTTATTTGCGCCAAGGGACAGAACTGGCGGAGAACAGAGGGCCTTGGAGTGTGTAGAGAGAGAGCCTCATCACGCTTGGCTGTCTGCTGTTTCTCTTTCTTTTTCTCCCTTTCTTACTGACTCGCTCTCTCTTTCTCTTTCTCTACAAACTGTCCCCCGGGGTCACGTCTCACTCCCGCGCCGGGCCCCATGCCCACATGCCCACACACACGCTCTCTTTGCTGGCACCCACACACCTGTGGCGGTTCCCGCAGAGCAGCAGCAGAGCAGTGGGAGAGCTTTGAAGATGGTTCAGAAATGCTAATATCACCTCTGCTGCTAGAGACAGATAAACATCCTCGATCTGAGTTGAAGAGTTCAAAAGGCTCTGCCGCCCTCTGTTCCTCTCTTCTTCTCTCCTCACCCTGTCCCTCTCCCCCTCTCACTCCTTCTCTCTCTCTCTCTTCTTCTCTCCTCACCCTGTCCCTCTCCCCCTCTCGCTCCTTCTCTCTCTCTCTCTCTCTCTTCTTCTCTCCTCACCCTGTCCCTCTCCCCCTCTCGCTCCCTCTCCCCCTCTCGCTCCCTCTCCCCCTCTCGCTCCCTATCCTCCTCTCGCTCCCTCTCCCCCTCTCGCTCCCTATCCTCCTCTCGCTCCCTCTCCCCTCTCGCTCCCTCTCCCCCTCTCGCTCCCTATCCTCCTCCCTCCCTCTCCCCCTCTCGCTCCCTCTCCCCCTCTCGCTCCTCTCTCTTGCTGTCTCTCAAACAAACTCTCTCTCCCCACCTCCGGTGGTGACCTGCCATTCAGGGCAGGTGGGGCAGAGCTGGAAAATTCAAGCCCCTTGGGTGCTGCCATAGATTTACAGTAGAAGTGCCCATCCAAGAAGGCTCAAGGTCATTGGCCACAGATAAAATGATGTCTAATCACGTTATATCTACCGTAGCTTTGATTGGACTGATCATGTCAACACCCTACTTTCAAAAATCTTAGCTAACAAGCTAGACAAGCCGTCATCTTCATGAATCAAGGCGACAATCTACTTGCAAATCCTTTTCAATCCTTGTCATATGAAGAGCATTGGATATAAACAATACACCAGTTTGAAATCACAAATTCAACAATGAGTCGTTTAGAAGGAATCAGTGGCTAACTGCAAGCGTTGCAAAGCAATGACGAGCCTGCTATTCAGTGGAGAGGGTGTGTGGTCCAATTCTGGGTTTAAGGACATATTTTCCAAACATTCACATGCAACCCCTTGGGCCAGAAAAGGTTGAATACATTGGCCATGCTGTCAATCCAGCATGATTTCTGCGACATTCAAAGCAAGTGGAAACTTGGAACTGGGAAATCTCAGACTTCAGTGAATTCAAGACAACAGGGAACTCCCAAAAACAAGGACTGAGAAAATTTGTTTGAACCCTCATCCAACTCGGAAATCCATGTTGGGAACTCGGGCCTATTTCTAGAGATTCAACCTTGATTTTGCCGAGTTTCCAGTTGTCTGGAAAGCACCATAAATCCATAGAATGGCAGACATTGATGACAAAATTTGCCCACAAGAAGGACCGCTGGGCCACCTTCCTGTTCAAATGAGCACAACAAATGTCTTGTATGCTGCTGCATAGATTATGTAATATGCCAGGGAGATATGTATACTGTATCTAAGAAAGTAATAGCAAAGATTTTTATAACTAAACCAACAAAAAAAACACATCCTGTCATTTCAAATGGGAACAAATGAGCCACAGTGGACAGAACAAGCAAGGATGTGGGCAGAGCCAAGCACGAGCTAGCGAGATCCTAGTTACATTTGCACAGTTCCGTTGGGGAATGACTACTCTGTGAAGTGCGCACGTGCAATAACTCAAAACTTAGTCCATTCTGTTCATAACAGATTGTAGTTTTGGGAACAGAAAACTGTGTTGAAATCAAATGTTTCATCGATGAGTAAATTATCAGAATGTTGGCCAAAATCCATCTCATTCCATTGTCTCCCACTGCTGGCCATTGGGCTTCCTCTATCTACCATATTTGGTAGTGAGTGGAAATGCCAACCGGATGCTTCATATTTATACTGTCTCATCTGTGGTAATAATAAGTGTATGTTATGTCATAAGCTGTTAGTGGTCCATGCCCTCACTCTAATAATTCGGTCCCTTTCCCCCTCTTAACTTAGCCTACTGTTCTGACTTGGTGCTGCACACGTAGCCTATAGCCTGTTTTAGAGAAATGTCATCACCAAATATTGTAACGTCTTTTATTGTTTGCTTTAATTGTTTGCTTATTGGCTCCCTTTATTTATCCTACGGTTCTGACTTGGTGTACAGGGAGAATAATGTAGAATGGCCTATGTTCTGAATTCTGTCACTGTACATTTCAAAAGGGCTGAACAAATAGTTAGATTTACTAAGTACATAATAGCGCGCTAATTAATGTCTTAATCAAAATGAAGAACTTTCTCTTGTCCACTCATCGTTCCCTTATGCCATAGTTTGGCAGTAGAAACCACATTTGTTTAAACAAGTCAGCCATTTTTAAGTCAGTAAATTAGGCTGAATGAACTGTTTAGCTGCAGAAAAAGGCTTCTCTGACAGCCAGGTGTAGCGGTGGTAAGGATTCTAGCCATGGTGCTGAAAAGAAAGCTCTGCAGTTGGGACAGCTTTATGTGGGCCCTAACAGTTTGTGGGCACCGTTTGACACCATTATAGTGCAATTCATGTATTGTTTAGTGTTGTGTTGTGTAGTGGTTTTGCTGGCATGCATCCCCCAATTTTCTTTGCGTTTGCCCGCCAAGATGCTAAAATCCCCTCTCCCCATCTCCATCTCTCAATCACTTACTCTTTTTCTAATTTCTCTATCGTTCTCTCTCTCTCTCTCTCTCTCTCTCTCTCTCTCTCTCTCTCTCTCTCTCTTTTGCTTTCTCTTTCCTCCTTTCTCTCTCTTTCCTCATATCGCTCTGTCTCTCTCTCTCTCTGTGTGCATGAGTGTGTGTGTGTCTATGCTCTCTGTGTGGCGTATCTATTACCCAGGCCAGGGTGGGCTAAATTAGATTATCTCTCTCTCTTCTCTCTCTCCTCTCTCCTCTCTCTCTCTCCTCCCTCCACTCTCCCCTCTCTCTCTCTCCCCCTCTACTCTCTCCTCCCTCTCTCTCCTCTCTCCTCTCTCTCTCTCTCCCTCTACTCTCTCTTCTCTCTCTCTCCTCTCTCTCTCTCTCTCTCTCTCTCTCTCTCTCTCTCTCTCTCTCTCTCTCTCTCTCTCTCTCTCTCTCTCTCTCTCTCTCTCCTCCTATCTCTCTCTCTCTCTTCTCTCTCTCTCTCTTCTCTCTCTCTTTCTCTCTCCCTCCTCTCTCTCTCCTCTCTCTCTCTCTCTCTCTCCCTCCTCTCTCTCTCTCTCCTCTCTCCTATCTCTCTCTCTCTCTCTTCTCTCTCTCTCGCCTCTCTCTCTCTCTCTCCTCCCTCCACTCTCCTCTCTCTCTCTCTCTCTCTCTCTCTCCCTCTACTCTCTCCTCTCTCCTATCTCTCTCCCTCTCTCTCTCTCTATCTCTCTCTCTCTCTCTCTCTCTCTCTCTCTCTCTCTCTCTCTCTCTCTCTCTCTCTCTCTCTCTCTCTCTCTCTCCCACTGGAGAATCATTCTACTGTTGCTTTTGTTTCTTTTATGTACTGAAGCCATATGTTTTACTGTCACGTAAACATCAGGACATCTAAGACACCTTTGGTTGACTGTTGTCAAATGACATTAATCCTCTAATGTCTCTCTCTCTCTCCCTCTCTTTTTGTTCCCTCATAAACCTTTTCAATGCAATGGATGGGGAACACTCTTGCTCTGTCGATGTCACCATGAGACATCTATAACTGGCGAGCAAAGATACAAATTGAATTTGAGTCCTACATGGAAAATGATGACATCAAACACACAGATTAAAGGGTACATTTTTATTAAAATAGGAAAAGCATTAGCTGATGTGTTCCTGTGGTATGTGGAGATTTCAGTGGCACGCTATCTATTGTCCCCTCTTTTTAATTGCTAGTCTGCGTCCCAAATGCCACCCTATTCCCTATATAGTACATTACTTTTGACGAGAGCCCTACGGACGCAGCCCCAGTCTGGCCTCAAGAGACAGGCATCCTGCAGGAACATCCATTTACCCCCTGCCCTCACAACTAATTGTGTTTTCTAATCACTGCACATTCTCATATTCTCGTTATTGCCTGATTAAATATGGTCCACAGGGCTTCCTAAATGGACAGAAATATTTCACTGAAAATACCCCTGACTTGCTCTGGAAGAGAAAACAAATAAAAAGCATGTTGTGATCATAGAGGGGACATGTGACCTCTGTAAGAGCTAGCAGGTCCTGCTGCTGACAGGTGTAATTAAAATGAAAGTGGCTGCGGTGACAGGCAGGTAGAGCCATAATGTCCCCTCAGTGCTTGGCAGAACAACAGGTTGGCAGGAAACTGTACACCTGCTGGAGCCGTAACGGAGTGTTGACGACAGCGGCCACCCAGTGAAAGGAAACTCCACCTAAAATGCATGGGGGGGATAGACACTACTGAGTGAACACAAAGTTTTGTTTGCATTAAGTGTGGTGCAGTGCTTCGCGGTAGACCGAGCGTCTCTGACTGTGTGTGTACAGAAGGTTTGGGCAGGGAACTGGGGATAAGGACGATGCTGATTTAATTTATGTGAACAGACAAGTACTGTAGGCAGCCTCCTCCAGACTGCTATTTATATATGGAGGGGAAGGGCATATTCTCGCTCTCGCTCTCGCTCTCTCTCTCTCTCTCTTTCTTTGTCTTTCATAGACATGGTCATTTGTCCTGTCACCCTGCAGTTCTATTCTGGGTCTGGATCTCATTTTCATTCAACAGAAACACAAAACAAACCAACAACACGTGAATGCAGTGACCTTGTGTCCAAGGAGAGAATACACATGCTGGTCTTCTGCTGCAGTGTGTATGTGTTTGCGTTAGCCACTTCAGAGATCCAGCTCTGCTGTGGCGTGAGAGGTGTATGTGTTTGTACATGCGTGTGTGTGTTTGTCTTCACTGACCTCTCTGTCCAGTCAGGGACCCGAGAAAGAGATGCATTCTGCATCAAACCGACAACTGGACCTCTCTCTCTCTCTCTCTCTCTCTCTCTCACTCTCTATTTACTATCGTTGAATTCCTAGCACTATGTGTCTCACGCAAGGCCTTTTGAAACAGTGTGTCAGGGAGTCAAGCTCTTCTGGAATGCCTGAGTTTCTCTACGAGGCTACGGAGGCTTCATTTCCCTGACTACAGTCTTTAACAATGCTGCTGCTTAGTATTTCTCTGTCCATTAAGTACAAATATCACTGCAAGGAGCCTCTCTGCAGACAGGAAATAGCTTTCAATCTGAATTGCCCTCGCGACAGAAAAATCCTCCCTGATTGAATAATTTGAGTTTTTCCTTTATCACTTGAGAAGTCTTTCCTGTTGTGTAGTTATAATTCCCGGAGGAAATTGAAAAGAAAGGAAGTGTGGATAACGCTGAAGCGTTAGGATCCTGCCGTTTCTCTTGTTACCATGACACCCTAGTAGCAGCCTAAGCGTGGAGCTGCTGTAAAGTTGACCATGCAGTAGTTAGTTGTTTTTAGGTGGTTGTAATTGTTGTTTTTTAATCTGCTCTGGCTACTATTCTGAACTGTGTGTGGTGAGCTTTCTGGTGCCCAGAGCTGCAGAGGCATCAGCCAAGTGGGTGTTACACAGAGAGTAAGAGGAGAAGTCCTGTAGCTATAAGTGAGCTGTATCTATCTATCTATCTAAGTAAATGGCTCTTAGCTGTACTATTTGTCAAGGCTTCGACTGCACTACAATTACACACCAGCTGTGTGTGTGTGTGTGTGTGTGTGTGTGTGTGTGTGTGTGTGTGTGTGTGTGTGTGTGTGTGTGTGTGTGTGTGTGTGTGTGTGTGTGTGTGTGTGTGTGTGTGTGTGTGTGTGTGTGTGTGTGTGTGTGTGTGTTGCTAAGTCTGCTTAATCAATTGAGTTGTTTTGCTCATCTAAAGCACCCTGATTAGGTGTCTGAACTGGTAGAATGAATATTTGTAATATCCAGTCTTATTTGGCAGTGTGTGTCGGTGAGCCTCAGAGCATTTGAATGAGGGTGTGTGCACCATGATCTCCATTCTCATGCTAACACGTGATTTGCCATCTGTGTGCGTGAGCAGGCCAGAGTATCAACCAGGGGGGGGCATTGTCAAACAGGAGGGGATTGTTTGTTTGTTTTTGTAGAGACTTATCATTGACGTGGATGGACTCACACCGTTGGATTCTAGCCAATATTAATGACCTATCCTGTACTGTCAATTATTTGCACAGTGGATACGTATGTTTGTGAGCAAACACCTGGTATTTGTTGACCCCCAGGGCCCAGAGACTGCTATCAATTCGGGAATAGACCCTTAGCCCATACTCTCTAGGCAGCTGTGGAGATCTTATGTCGATCTGAAGGAATTGAATCTCCGTAAATAGCAGGGTCAATATATTTAGTACGGCCATATTGTTTTTCCATACAGGTATCTGACCGAATGGGAACTTAGACTCCTTTACCTGCAGACACCCGTTGCTGCTTCTATCCTCCTCTACCTGAAGATATTCCACCGGGCGACATGTTCAGATCACGGTCAAACCATGCAATGCGGTATGCAGCACAAGGACCGCAGTACGTTTCAGATCAATGGTTGTCTTAGTTTTGTGTATATTTCTCTGGGGGGGTTTTTGGAACTCAAAGTCAAAAACAAATTCTTGGGCCAAAAACTCAGTCAGACTCGCCAAGATGCAACCATCCATCCATTCAGCTTATAGTGGATCGATGCACCGCGGACACAGACTGCTTAATGACTGCCTTATTGCTCTACTGTAGCATCCCAATGTTCTGTGGCTGTAGCTCTAACTACACAAGCTGATAATCCTTCCTTATCGGCCATGACATTTAAACAGGCATGAACAGCTATCTCCCAGACCCAGACCCAGTTTAGGAATCAGGACTTAGTTTCTACAGCGATAACACTGATTTGTAGATTTGCCTTAAAGCTTCAGCCCCTTTAGAAGGTCTCCGTTATTCAGCCAGAAGACGGTCTTTAAAGGTGAACTCTCAGATTGGGGTATGTCTTCCATCCCAGATTGTAGCTTTAAATGGGCCCAGAGATGTTATCAGGCTGCTTCTCATCACAACATTCACTTGGCAGTTCTATGATTGGGTGAGTGTAGAGTTAGAGTTACATTTATTAAAGTGTCACTGCACAATGATAAATAATAGACAATACACAATAGAGATTTTTTTTAAACACACACACTCAAATAGAGTTTTGAGACACTAAAAACAATCCTAGTCATGCATGGTAGAGTATTTCCTTTGCTGTCGTCTATAACACGTGACATTATCTATGCATTATTGGCATCAGTTATTACGTCATCTATACACGTGTATGGAAAAACAAAGGACAAAGTACAGTCGATTAAAAGTTCACTTCAAAAAATGAAAAGTAAATGTATCTGTGCAACAGAGAGTGACCCTGACTACAGTATACTTGTAGAGAGATGTGGGCCCCGTGAATCACCTCAGGACTCCAACGGGTAGAGGTAACAGTCACAGGACAACACATGGATATTAACAAACCAAAACTCAGAATCTACTGTAGGGCCGTCTAAGTACTTGACTGTTATTCCAATGGGAAATAGTTAAGGAGACACCCAACAGGTTAGCCTGAACGAAGCAGGGAGACGGCTATAGAAAACTCAGTAGAAACCTCCGTAAAAAGTTGTACAAACCTCAGTCTAGCCTATGTACTCAGAACCTGTCTGGGGGTCTTAATGATGATTTACTATGAAAAAGCAATCAGGGTTGGAGTTATAGACTGGAAGTGCCAAAATGTGTTGTGTGAAATATGGATTTCTTTCCCATCGTAAGGCCCACCACGCAAGGGATATGTTGTATGTTAGAGGCTATGGTTAATGGTTGTTGACGTGCTGCTTACATTTCAGACCTGTTTTATTCCTGTCTGAAACGGCCTCTACTCAGCAGCCTAATACTCAGCTCTCCGTAATTGCTTCAGTGCGGTTGTTAAAAGGTACAGGGGGTTGTACACCATTTGAAATAAACCTGTGATTATTAGTTCGCTATAACAGGTGCCAGAGCAGTTCTCAGGTGGTTGGGGAAAAAAAGTTGTGGGTTAGATTGGATATTGAATGTACTATTTGTAAGATATAAACTTAGATATTGTGTCTCATAAATTCCCATGTTATGCCCATTGGGAGTAAAGCACCAACCCCACCTTATAGCTGTGTCTAGGGACAAATGGAGTTATGATCCATGATACGATGACGTACACTGAGAATGACGATGTTGGTTTAAGGTGTGTCGGGGCGGTTGTAAACTAAAGGATGTGTCTGTGTGGTCGTTTGCCGTCTGTCAGATCTACAGTCAATCACAGGGATCCAAAGCAGGGCAGAAATGGAATGTTGCCCTGAGGAGAAGGGAGAGAAGCTAACTCCACACAGCATCCCCTGAGACTT
Source organism: Oncorhynchus keta (assembly GCF_023373465.1). Taxonomy (NCBI): domain Eukaryota; kingdom Metazoa; phylum Chordata; class Actinopteri; order Salmoniformes; family Salmonidae; genus Oncorhynchus; species Oncorhynchus keta. The sequence continues at coordinate 41,912,029 of NC_068433.1, forward strand.
ACCACGGGTAGGAAGAAGTGATGACTAAAGTGGACCATCGTCATTACTGGTTACCCCATGGTCAAATGACTGGTTTTTACTTATAATTGCTCCTTGTCGAACGTGCATTTAGGTAGTATATAATGTGAATTTGACTTGGTCTTTATAAAATACACTGGTTGCAGGTTGCAGTCTACGTCGACCCCTCCAATATTTGCAAACAGAGTAGTTCAGGTTTTGACCCCACGACTGAAGCCTCTGGCAACAAGCTTGATGTATTTATAGTTTTGCCTTGGTGAGGTTGAGAGGGAGAAAAGAGAGGGCTAGATAAATAGTTTGGGGAGGAGATGCGATAACAAGGAAGCTTTGTGTGTGTAGGCAAGTCACGGATCTCTGAAATGTCCTTCCATTGCGAGAAAAGCTTTCTGAGGCAGAGATTCTGTCTGTGTTATGTTGTAGGGATTTCAGTAGAAAATGAAATTGGTCTGTGAGTGAATTTGTGAGTTGGAGGTGACCTCCATTCAGTTGAGTGCAGCTCGGTTCAGCTCAGGCCTTCTCTTTACGGGGAATGGAGAAGTCCGTTAGTCAACTCAAAGATCGAGGTCATACAGGTTCAAAAATACACATGTTCTGTTCAGTAGCAGCTGCCTTTGTGAACATGTTTATTTCTTTCCTCTTATTCACTATGCAAACACAAGTCAAGTTTCACGTGTTTTAATGTCACATGCACAAGTACAATGAAATGTCAAAACCCAACAATGCAATAATCAATAACAATGTAACACTAGAAAAAATGCACAAGAAATAACAAGAAATATGAAGAACACAATTAGTAAGTAAGCATACTATTTACAGGGTCAGTTCCAATATCCATATATACAATGTGCAGAAATACCGGAGAGATAGAGGCAGATATATACAGAGGTAAGGTTGCTAGGCAACAGGATATAAGATAAACAGAGGAGCAGCAGCTTGTATGTGAG
>NC_068433.1:41925490-41965490 GCF_023373465.1 Oncorhynchus keta
ACTGTCACGCATTCTTCACGGCTGTGTACGTGTGTTTGGACCATTTGAAGTCTTTAGTGATTTGGACACAGCTCTCGGCCTGCTCCACTGCAGCCCCATCGGCGTGGATGGGGATGTGCTCGCCCCCCTGTTTCCTGTAGTCCATGATCAGCTCCTTGGTCTTACTGATGTTGAGGGAGAGGTTGTTGTTCTGGTGATGAGGATATATTGAAGCAACATCTCAAGACATCAATCAGGAAGTTAAAGCTTGGTCGCAAATGGGTCTTCCAAATGGACAATGACCCCAAGAATACTTCCAAAGTTGTGGCAAAATGGCTTAAGTACAACAAAGTCAAGTGGCCATCACAAAGCCCTGACCTCAATCCTATAGAAATTCTGTGGGCAGAACTGAAAAAGCGTGTGCGAGCAAGGAGGCCTATACAAACCTGACTCAGTTACACCAGCTCTGTCATGAGAAATTGGCCAAAATTCACCCAACTTATTGTGGGAAGCTTGTGGGAGGCTACCTGAAACGTTTGACTCAAGTTTAACCTCTCTAGGGTATGTGGGACGTCCCACCTGGCCAACATCTAGTGAGATTGCAGAGTGCCAAATTCAAATACACAAATACTCATTCTAAAAATTCTGAAAAGATATAACTATTTTACATAGGTTTAAAGATGAACTTCTTGTGAATCCAACCACAGTGTCAGATTTCAAAAATGCTTTACGGCGAAAACATACCTTACAATTATTTGAGAACATGGCCCAGCAGACAAATAATTACAAACAGTAACCAGCCAAGTAGAAGAGTTATACAAGTCAGAAATAGAGATAACATTAATAACTTACCTTTGATGATCTTCATACGTTTGTACTCAGAAGACATTCATTTATTCAAAAATGTTCCTTTTGTTTGATAAAGTCTCTCTTTATATCCGAAAACCTCCGTTTTGTTCGCGTGTTTTCTTCAGTAATCCACAGGCTCAAATGCAGTCACAACAGACAGACAAAAAAATCGAAATTGTATCCATAAAGTTCATAGAAACATGTCAAACGCTGTTAATATTCAATCCTTAGGTTGTTTTTAGCCTAAATAATCAATAATATTTCAACCGGGCAATAACGTCGTCAATATAAAAGGTAAACAAAAAAGGCACTCTCTCAGTCGCTCGCATGAAAAAGCTCTGTGACAAGGCAGGGTCCACTCATTCAGACTGCTTTTACTCCCTCATTTTTCAGAATACAAGCCTGAAACAATTTCTAAAGACTGTTGACATCTGGTGGAAGTCAATGGATACTGTAATGGCATTGAATAGAAAACTACAACAAAACATCCTACTTCCTGAATGGATTTTTCTCCGGTTTTCAAATCAAATCAAATCAAATTAGATTTGTCACATACACATGGTTAGCAGATGTTAGTGTGAGTGTAGCGAAATGCTTGTGCTTCTAGTTCTGACAATGCAGTAATAACCAACACGTAATCTTGCTAACAATTCCAAAACTACTACCTTATAGACACAAGTGTAAGGGGATAAAGAATATGTACATAAAGATATATGAATGAATGATGGTACAGAGCGGCATAGGCAAGATACAGTAGATGGTATTGAGTGCAGTATATACATATGAGATGAGTATGTAAACAAAGTGGCATAGTTAAAGTGGCTAGTGATACATGTATTACATAAGGATGCAGTAGATGATATAGAGTACAGTATATACGTATACATATGATATGAATAATGTAGGGTATGTAAACATTATATTAGGTAGCATTGTTTAAAGTGGCTAGTGATATATTTTACAACATTTCCCATCAATTCCCATTATTAAAGTGGCTGGAGTTGAGTCAGTGTGTTGGCAGCAGCCACTCAATGTTAGTGGTGGCTGTTTTTCAGTCTCTCGGTCCCAGCTTTGATGCACCTGTACTGACCTCGCCTTCTGGATGATAGCGGGGTGAACAGGCAGTGGCTCGGGTGGTTGTTGTCCTTGATGATCTTTATGGCCTTCCTGTGACATCGGGTGGTGTAGGTGTCCTGGAGGGCAGGTAGTTTGCCCCCGGTGATGCGTTGTGCAGACCTCACTACCCTCTGGATAGCCTTACGGTTGTGGGCGGAGCAGTTGCCGTACCAGGCGGTGATACAGCCCGACAGGATGCTCTCGATTGTGCATCTGTAGAAGTTTGTGAGTGCTTTTGGTGAGCCGAATTTCTTCAGCCTCCTGAGGTTGAAGAGGCGCTGCTGAGCCTTCTTCACAATGCTGTCTGTGTGGGTGGACCAATTCAGTTTGTCTGTGATGTGTACGCCGAGGAACTTAAAACTTACTACCCTCTCCACTACTGTTCGATCGATGTGGATAGGGGGGTGTTCCCTCTGCTGTTTCCTGAAGTCCACAATCATCTCCTTAATTTTGTTGACGTTGAGTGTGAGGTTATTTTCCTGACACCACACTCCGAGGGCCCTCACCTCCTCCCTGTAGGCCGTCTCGTCGTTTTTGATAATCATGCCTACCACTGTTGTGTCGTCCGCAAACTTGATGATTGAGTTGAAGCCGTGCGAGGGCTCAGAACGCACCCTTGTGGGGCCCCAGTGTTGAGGATCAGCGGGGTGGAGATGTTGTTGCCTACCCTCACCACCTGGGGGCGACCCGTCAGGTGACGAGCTTGGAGGGCACTATGGTGTTAAATGCCGAGCTGTAGTCGATGAACAGCATTCTCACATAGGTATTCCTCTTGTCCAGATGGGTTAGGGCAGTGTGCAGTGTGGTTGAGATTGCATCGTCTGTGGACCTATTTGGGCGGTAAGCAAATTGGAGTGGGTCTAGGGTGTCAGGTAGGGTGGAGGTGATATGGTCCTTGACTAGTCTCTCAAAGCACTTCATGATGACGGAAGTGAGTGCTACGGGTCGGTAGTCGTTTAGCTCAGTTACCTTAGCTTTCTTGGGAACAGGAACAATGGTGGCCCTCTTGAAGCATGTGGGAACAACAGACTGGGATAGGGATTGATTGAATATGTCCGTAAACACACCAGCCAGCTGTTCTGCGCATGCTCTGAGGGCACGGCTGGGGATGCCGTCTGGGTCTGCAGCTTTGCGAGGGTTGACACGTTTAAATGTTTTCCTCACGTCGGCTGCAGTGAAGGAGAGTCCACATGTTTTAGTTGCGGGCAGTGTCAGTGGCACTGTATTGTTCTCAAAGCGGGCAAAAAAGTTATTTAGTCTGCCTGGGAGCAAGACATCCTGGTCCGTGATGGTGCTGGTTTTCTTTTTGTAATCCGTGATTGACTGTAGACCCTGCCATATACCTCTTGTGTCTGAGCCGTTGAATTGAGATTCTACTTTGTCTCTATACTGACGCTTAGCTTGTTTGATTGCCTTGCGGAAGGAATAGTTACACTGTTTGTATTCGGTCATGTTTCCAGTCACCTTGCCCTGATTAAAAGCAGTGGTTCGCGCTTTCAGTTTCACGCGAATGCTGCCATCAATCCACGGTTTCTGGTTTGGGAATGTTTTAATCGTTGTTATGGGAACGACATCTTCAACGCATGTTCTAATGAACTCGCTCACCGAATCAGCGTATTCGTCAATGTTGTTGTCTGACGCAATACGGAACATATCCCAGTCCACGTGATGGAAGCAGTCTTGGAGTGTGGAATCAGATTGGTCGGACCAGCGTTGAACAGACCTCAGCGCGGGAGCTTCTTGTTTTAGTTTCTGTCTGTAGGCAGGGATCAACAAAATGGAGTCGTGGTCAGCTTTTCCGAAAAGGAGGGCGGGGCAGGGCCTTATATGCGTCCTGGAAGTTGGAATAGCAATGATCCAAGGTTTTTCCAGCCCTGGTTGCGCAATCGATATGCTGATAAAATTTAGGGAGTCTTGTTTTCAGATTAGCCTTGTTAAAATCCCCAGCTACAATGAATGCAGCCTCCGGATATATGGATTCCAGTTTGCAAAGAGTCAGATAAAGTTCGTTCAGAGCCATCGATGTGTCTGCTTGGGGGGGGAATATATACGGCTGTGATTATAATCCCTTGGTAGATAATGCGGTCGACATTTGATTGTGAGGAATTCTAAATCAGGTGAACAGAAGGACTTGAGTTCCTGTATGTTGTTTTGGCCACATCACGTCACGTTAACCATAAAGCATACGCCCCGCCCCTCTTCTTACCAGAAAGCACCGTCTCCGATAGCGTCTCTCCAGTGAGTCATGTTTCCGTGAAGCAAAGAACGTTACAGTCTCTGATGTCCCTCTGGAATGCTACCCTTGCTTGGATTTCATCAACCTTGTTGTCAAGAGACTGGAAATTGGCGAGGAGAATGCTAGGGAGTGGTGCACGATGTGCCCGTCTCCGGAGTCTGACCAGAAGACCGCTTCGTTTTCCCCTTTTTCAAAGTCGTTTTTTGGGGTCACCGGCTGGGATCCATTCCGTTGTCCTGGGTGAAAGGCAGAACACAGGATCCGCTTTGCGAAAGTCATATTCTTGGTCGTACTGATGGTGAGTTGACGCTGCTCTTATGTTCAGTAGTTCTTCTCGACTGTATGTAATGAAACCTAAGATGACCTGGGGTACCAATGTAAGAAATAACACGTAAAAAAACAAAAAACTGCATAGTTTCCTAGGAACGCGAAGCGAGGCGGCCATCTCTGTCGGCGCCAAATCAGTTCTGTTATACTCACAGACATCATTTCAACAGTTTTGGAAACTTTGGAGTGTTTACTATCCAAATCTACTAATTATATGCACATCCTAATTATATGCATATCCTTGTGGGCCTGAGTAGAAGGCAGTTTAATTTGGGCCCGCTTTTCATCCAAAATTCCAAATGCTGCCCCCTAACCTAGAGAAGTTAAGCAATTTAAAGGCAATGCTACCAAATACTAATTGAGTGTATGTAAACTTCTGACCCACTGGGAATGTGATGAAAGAAATAAAAGCTGAAATAAATAATTCTCTCTAGGATTAAATAAAATGTAAATTGGAGTTTAAATGTATTTGGCTCAGGTGTATGTAAACTTTTGACTTCAACTGTAGGTGGGTGAGTGCAGTGTGGAGAGCAATTGAGATTGCGTCATCTATGGATCTTTTGGGGTTGTATTCAAATTGGAGTATATCTACGGTGTCAGGGATGGTGGAGTTAATGTGTGCCATAACGAGCCTCTCAAATTACTTCGTGATTACAGAAGTGAGTGCTAAAACGGCGGTAGCCATTGTGGCATGAAGCCTTAGAGTTCTTGGGGACAGAAATTATGTTGGTCATCTTAAAACATATTGGGATTACAGAGTGGGACAAGGAGAGGTTGAGAATTACTGTGAATTTGCTTGCCAAGTTTTCTGAGAATGCACCCTGGAATACTGTCGGGCCCTGTGGCCTTGAGGGTGTTGACCTGATTAAAAACCTTCTTAAGACCTATCTCACGGCCTCGGAGAGCGAGATCACTCCATCCTCTGGGTTCGTGATGGCCCTCACACCCGGCACGATGTTGTTGCTGTCAAAGCATGCATAAAAATGCATTGAGTTCGTCTGGTAGAGAGTCATCATTGGGCAGATCACGGTTGGGTCTTCCTTTGTAATCCTAGACTGTGGCCCCGGCCACATGTAGCAGACATCAGAGCCTGTGTGATATGATTCCACCTTATTCCTGTCTTGTTCTCTTGCTTGTTTGATGACTCTGTGGAGGTCAAAGCGGGACTTCTTGTACTTATTCCTGTCCACGACAGTAGCCTCGGGGTTGTCTACGATAGATCTGTGTGCGGTAGCCCTGTCCTTTAGTTTAGCTCCAACTTCTGTGTTAATCCAGGGCTTTTAATTGGGGAAGCAGCGAACCCTCACCGTGCGGATAACGTCGCCGATGCATTTTCCAACGAAACCGGTGACGGAGGGGGTTAGCTCGTCAATGTTATCGGCGAAGTCTCGAAACATTATCCAATCAGCGCTAGCAAAGTAGTCCTGTAGCATAATCAGGAGGACGGGAGAAGGAGTACGTAGTCATAATCTTATTTGCTGATTGGCAGATGAGGAGGTGCCTTGTATGATTGCTTTTGGGTAGAATAACAGTGGTCTCGGATTTTATCGACTCTAGAGGCGTTGGAGACGAGCTGATGAATGTTGGGCATCACGTGTCTTAGTGACGCAGAATTAAAATCGCCGGCAACCAGAAAAGCAGCCTATGGATGTAGGTTTTCTTGCTTGTTTATGTCCTTGTACAGCGTTAAGTGCCAGCGTATTACTTATCTTGTCCTGAGGGGGAATGTATACAACAGTCGCAATAACAGCTGAAAACTCCCTTGGGAGGTAGAACGGTCGGCATTTGACCATCAGGTATTCCAAGACAGGTAAACAGTGGGTCGACACTTCCACCGCGCTGAAGATAGAACACCAGTTGGTGTTGATGTAGAGGCAAACCCCTCCCCCCCTCGATTTCCCGGACTCCACTGTCCTGTCCGTCCGGTGCATGAAGAATCTTTTGAGTTTGATAGCCATGGGGGAGAGAGGCATGTTTCAGAAAAGCGAAGAATATTGCTGATTCGAGAGTCCAGTTGGTAGCAAATCCGCAATCAGAGGTCATCCATCTTATTATCAAGTGACTGTACATTGGCCAGTATATGTTGTGAATAGGTGGCCGGTTTTCCCTTCGACCTTAATCTCAACACCCCCCCACACACACACACACACACACACACACACACACACACACACACACACACACACACACACACACACACACACCTTGGCCTCTGTAACGCCGGCGTTTCCTCTTGGGGAACCCGGAAATTGGGTCAGAATAACAGAGAGAGCCCAGCAGTTGAAGCCGGTAAGTAACTGCCGATCTGATGTTCAAAAGTAATTTTTGGTTCTAAGCAATAATAGTGGATACCTTTTGTGAAGATAAAGTAAAAATTAACTACAAAATAATCATAAAATAGCAAAGTTGGGTAGGAGCATGCAAAACGGCGGCCATCCAGTACAGGGCCATTTCACGCCTTGAATCAAACGCAGGTAGGCATGTCAACATAAAAGCTCAAATACACAAACAAACACACACACACAAACATATGCTCATACACATTCACAAACACACACACAGCCATCTGTAACCTGGTCATACCCTATTGATGCCACTGAACTCTGCCGACTCCATAGTCCTCAAACTGTATCCAAGGAGGCATGAGATTCTGGAGCTGAGATGTCCTCCAAACAATGCCTCAAGGACTAACTCAGTGGGCTTTCCCTTACTTTAACCAAGCAGCCTGCTCCACTGCACAATACTAATGTGTTACCTCAGTCACACAGGTAAAATAAGAGACAGGCATCCCCCTAGGGCTTCTCTCTACCCCCCAGCCTTAATGCTGCATAGTAGATGGTGTGTGAGGACTGTTAAATACTCCTATATGTGACTGCTCTCTCCTCTTCTGTTTTCTAGGGAGACTGTGACTTTCACATCCCCTTCAGTCCTTCAAAGAAGGACAATCTCTTCTCCTTTCTTTTCTTTTCATTTATTCTCATCTCCTCTCCTCTTCTCAACTGACAGATGTTCTAAAAATCAACTCACTGACCTGGCTCTGAAGAGCAGTGACCACAGTCAATTCTCAGACTGTGAGTCCATTACACACACTGTCTTATCTGGGCTGTTAGAACTGCTCATCACACACACACACACACACACACACACACGCACGCATGCAGGCTCGCACGTACCTTCATGCACACAAGTGACCACAAATGGTCATTCTCTCCAGTACTTGACTGATGCCTGAAGTGCTCACCATTAAAAAGGAGAGAGAAAGAAAGTGAGGGAGGGTTTACTGGGCCTGGAGAGCTGCTGGATGAAAGAGACATAGAGAGATGGGTCCTGGCCTGTGTCCAATCACTGCAACACTCTCACAGTCATCTGAAGAGGCGAAAGCTATATAGAGCTACGTAGCAGGTGACTGTGTCGAACAGCCTCACAATTTAACGTACAGTAATTGAATATTAAAGAAGCTTTTTGAATTGAACTTCAGTTCACTGTGGTTAAACATGCCTTGCACATTGAACCTGAGGGTAACCAACCAGATCGTCCGTGATTAACAAAGTTAATTTCTTCACTGAGCACCAACCCACCCACCCAGACAGTGATTAACATGACCATTTACACACTGCTGCTTGGTTAGCCACGTCTGTAATGCTGTGATGCCCAGGCATGCTTCTAACCTGTAGTGACACTCAGTGGGAGGCTACTGTATACAGTAGGTGGGACTCTTCAAGGCTGCTATTAGAGGATGGGAGGAGATTCGGCCTTGAGAGAGGTGGGGGGGAGAGGAGAGAGAGTGAGATAGTGGGGTAGGGAGAGGAGGGAGAGAGAAGAGAGAGTGGGATTGTGGGGTAGAGAGAGAAGGGAGATAAGAGAGAGAGAGTGGGGAGAGAGAGATATAGGAAGTGTGTGGGGTCATGGGGTCATGGGGTCTGATTAAGATCTCAGCACTGCAGCGTCAATGTTTCATTCATGATTAAGTAGAGCTAGTGCACCAATTAGGCCATACACAAATCTCTCTCTCTCTCTCTCTCTCTCTCTCTCTCTCGCTCTCTCTCCTCTCCACTCTACCTGTCTACACACACACACACACACGTCCCCGCTGAGGAATGCTGCCACATTGTAATTAGTCATGCTTCACAGCTGAGGTGCTTAATAGTTATTGGGTACTGCTCCGACTGATAACACAACCTATCATTAGAGTCTGCAGCTTCTCACACACACACACACACACACACACACACACACACACACACACACACACACACACACACACACACACACACACACACACACACACACACACACACACACACACACACACAAGAATGGCCTTTTTCCCTTTATCCAGATGAACACCTGCTCACTTTTGGTTGTTTGAAAAGGAAATAATCTCCAAAATGTCGTTATTTTTTAAACAAGCCCTAGAAAGTTGGTTGCAATTTCAGTTTAATCCACCTGAAAAGACCGAACAAATAATACAACAAATATTGTGGTTAAACTCAAATATACTAATTGATTAAAAAAAATTTTTTCGAGGAAATGTTTAAAAAATGTATCATTTTAGTGAATGATATCATAAATAGGACTGGTGGAGTTATGTCACACATGCAGCTAACATAGACATGGAAATGTCTGCTCTACCCACAATTACAACCAACTAATTGCAGCAATAGTACAAAAATGGAAAAGACAAGTAGAAGGGGAAAAAAGTAAGGAACTTGTATGTCGGCCCTGTATTAAAGAACATAAATGGTTAAAGAAATGTGTGATAAATAAAAACATATACCAAAAAACTGACAGCTGTGCCATATAAATTGCAAAATAGTTGGGAAGAGATTTTGGATGTACCCATTCCATGGCACATGGTTTATGAATTGATACGCAAAACAGTGCCGGATTCAAAACTTCACATTTTTCAATATAAATTACTATACAAAATTCTTGCAACTAATAGAATGTTATATATATGGGGGATACAATCTTCCCAGCTCTGCAGATTCTGCTGTGAGGAGGCAGAGTCATTAGATCATTTATTTTGGTATTGTCCATATTTAGCTCTTTTTTGGTCACAGGTCCAGGAATGGCTGAAGAATTGCAACATTTGCCTAGAACTAACGCTGCAGATAGCAATACTGGGTGATTTGAAAAGCCATAATCAATCAATCAATAATATTATAATAATTTTAGCGTAAATGTTTATTTTTAATTTACAATCTGTAGAAGCTATGATAATAGAATGGTTCAGTACTTTTGTGAAGCTTCACAACACAGTTGAAAAAAATATTGCAAATAGAAATCCTAAATGGATGGTGTTGAGAGACGGATGGGAGGGGTTGAATGGAGCTGAAGGCTGGTGCTAATAACAAGATAACCAATGTAAAACAATCGGGGTCTGTAAAATGTATATAGGTTCAGAACTTTTGTGAAATAGCACAGTTACAAATATAAGTGAAATAGATTGTGTCTGTAAAATGTGTATAAGATGTATAAACTGAAGGTAGAAGCCTAAGTGTTATTGTTTATTAGTTCACTCCAATTGGGGAAAGGGTTGCGGGGAATAACAAAGGTATATTCTTTAAAAAAGTATGTATATCTATATAGGTATGTGTATGTATATATTGTGTGTATGTGTATATGTATGCATATGTGTATGTATAAGGATACATACATTTACCCCCCGAAATGTCAGGGGGATTGAAAATGATGCAGACAATTACATTGATGGAAGCAACATTCTTTCCGCAATTATAAGGTGATCCACCCCTTAAATTAAAAATAAATAAATAACACACACACACACACACACACACACACACACACACACACACACACACACACACACACACACACACACACACACAAGCAAGCCTTCCCTTTGGCAAATCTGATCATAACTCTATCCTCCTGATTCCTGCTTACAAGCAAAAACTTGAACAGGAAGTACCAGTGACACGCTCAATACGTAAGTGGTCTGATGAAGTGAATGCTAAGCTACAGGACTTTCACTAGCACAGACTGGAAAGTGTTCAGGGACTCATTCGATAACATTAAGGAGTTTGAAAATCAGTCACCGGCTTCATTAATACTGTAAGTGCATCGACAACCTTGTCCCCACAGTGACTCTAAGTACACGTCCCAACCAGAAGCCATGGATAACAGGCAACATTTGCACTGAGCTAAATGTATGCGGTGCCGCTTTCAATGAGCGGTACACTAATCTGGACACTTATAAGAAATCCCGCTAGGACCTCAGACGAGCCATCAAACAGGCAAGGGTCAATAAAGGATTAAGATCGAATCCTACTACGCCAGCTCTGATGCTTGTTGGGTGTGGCAGGGCTTGCAAACTATCACAGATTACAAAGGGATACCCAGCCATGAGCTGCCCAGTGACGCAAGCCTACCAGATGATCTAAATGCCTTTTATGCTCGAATCGAGGCAAGCAACACTGAATCATTCATGAGAAGACCAGCTGTTCCGGACAACTGTGTGATCTTACTATAAAACAGGTTTAACATTTATAAGGTCGCGTGGCGAGATTGATTACCAGGATGTATACTCAGAGCATGCACTGATCAGCTGGCAAGTGTCTTCACTGACATTTTCAACCTCTCCCTGACCCTGTCTAATACCTACTGTATATGTTTCAAGTAGACCACCATTGTCCCTGTGCCCAAGAACGCCAAGGTAACCTGCCTAAATGACTACCGCCCAATAGCACTCACATCTGTACCCATGAAATGCTTTGAAAGGCTGATGATCATGGCTCACATCAACACCCTCATCCCAGACCCCCTGCACCCACTCCAATTAGTATACCGCCCCAACAGATCCACAGATGACGCAATCTCTATTGCACTCTACACTGCCCTCTACCACCTGGATAAGAGGAACGCCTATTTGAGAATGTTGTTCATTGACTACAGCACAGTCTTCAACACCATAGTACCCTCCAAGCTCATCACTAAGCTTAGAACCCTGGGACTGAACAGCTCCCTCTGCAACTGGATCCTGGACTTCCTGAGGGCCGTCCCAAGGTGGTAAAGGGAGGCAACAACACATCTGCCACGCTGTCCCTCAACATGTGTGTGCTTAGTGCCCTCCTGTACTCCCTGTTCACCCACGACTGCTTGGCCGCGCATGACTCCAACACCCTCATTAAGTTTGCTGACGACATGACGGTGGTAGGCCTGATCAGCGACAATGATGAGACAGCCTATAGGGAGGAGATCAGTGACCTGTCACTGTGGTGCCAGGACAACAACGCCAGCAAGACAAGAGGAGCTGATCGTGGACTACAGGAAACGGAGGGCCGAGCACGCCCCCATCCACATTGACATGGCTGTAGTAGAGCGGGTTGAAAGCTTCATGTTCTTCAGTGTCAACATCAATAAGGAATTAACATGGTCCACACACACCAACAGAGTTGTGAAGAAGGCACGACTTGTCATGGGTCCTCAGATCCTTAAAAAGATATGCAGATGCACCATTGAGAGCATCTTGACTTGCTGCATCACTACTTGGTACGGCAACTGCTTGGCATCCGACCACAAGACACTACAGAGGATAGTGCCTCACTGGGGCCGAGCTTTGTGCCAACCAGCACCTCAATACCAGGCGGAGTGAGAGGAAGGCCCTAAAAATTCTCAAAGACTCCAGCCACCCAATTCATAGACTGCTCTCTCTGCTACCGCACGGCAAGCGTGACCGATGCACCAAGTTTGGAACCAACAGGACCCTGAACAGCTTCTACCCCCAAGCAATAAGACTGCTAAATAGTTAACCAAATAGCTACCCAGGATATCTGCATTGACCCCCTTTGCACTAACTCACATACCCTACTGCTGCTGCTTATCTTCTATCCGGTTGCCTAGTCACTTTAACCCTACCTAAATGTACATATCTACCTCAGTTACCCCTCCAGTCGGTACTGGAACCCTGTGTATAAAGCCCTGTTATCGTTAGACATGGTCTATTTATTCCTTGTATTATCATCTTTCTATTATTTTTCTATTTCTCGTTCTGCAATGTTGGGAAGGGCCCACATTCATTTCACTGTTAGTCTACACCTGTTGATTACAAAGCATGTGACAAATACTATTCTATTTGATTTTGATGCACACACACACACACACACACACACACACACACACACACACACACACACACACACACACACACACACACACACACACACACACACACAGATACACAGAAAACAGAGAGGAACAGGTCTGGCTGCCAGACTATTCAACACCTGTAGCTCTCAACTACAGCTTATGTATTCCAGTGGTAAGACTGTGAACCTTTAGTGTCGTATAGATTCTTCACCTCACCATGCGTTTCATCTGGCTCCTAATAGTCCTCTTAGTAGTAAAAGGCATAATTAAATATAGGGCCCTCACAAAGACACAGTGAGTTCACACAGATTGAGCCGGTTCAAGGCTACATTAATAATGAGTTCACTCAGACAGGGGCTGTTTGCCAGATGGCACCCTATTCATTATATAGAGTGCTTCCTCTGACCAGGTTCCATAGGACTCTGGTCAATAGTAGTGCACTACACTCTTAGAAAAAAGGGTTCCAAAAGCCTTATTCAGGTGTCCCCATAGGATAACCCTTTTTGGTTTCCATGTAGAACCCTCAGTAGAAAGGGGAAACAAAAATGGTTCTTCAAAGGGTTCTCTTATGGTAACAGCTGCAACCCTGTAGCAAAATACTTGTGTTCCTATCTCCAACATTGCAGTAATATCTAACAATTTACAACAATACACACAAATCTAAAAGTAATATTAGGGCAAGCTATGTCAGAGTCTGAAGTTTAAATATATATACATAAATACAGTATATCACAAAAGTGAGTACACCCCTCACATTGTTGTAAATATTTGAGTATATCTTTTCATGTGACAACACTGAAGAAATGACACTTTGCTACAATGTAAAAAAAGTAGTGAATGTACAGCTTGTATAACAGTGTAAATTTGCTGTCCTCTCAAAATAACTCAACACACAGCCATTAATGTCTAAACCGCTGGCAACAAAAGTAAGTACACCCCTAAGTGAAAATGTCCAAATTGGGCCCAAAGTGTCAATATTTTGTGTGGCATCCATCATTTTCCAGCACTGCCTTAACCCTCTTGGGCATGGAGTTCACCAGAGCTTCACAGGTTGCCACTGGAGTCCTCTTCCAGTCCTCCATGACGACATCACGGAGCTGGTGGATGTTAGAGACCTTGCACTCTACCTTCCGTTTGAGGATGCCCCACAGATGATCAATAGAGGTTAGGTCTGGAGACATGCTTGGCCAGTCCATCACCTTTACCCTCAGCTTCTTTAGCAAGATAGTGGTCGTCTTGGAGGTGTGTTTGGGGTCGTTATCATGTTGTAATACTGCCCTGCGGCCCAGTCTCCGAAGGGAGGGGATCATGCTCTGCTTCAGTATGTCACAGTACATGTTGGCATTCATGGTTCACTCAATGAACTGTAGCTCCCCAGTGAGGGGTGTACTCACTTTTGTGATATACTGTATATACACACGCTGAACAAAAATCTAAATGCAACATATAAACTGTTGGTCCATGACACTCCCACCACAATGCTTGACTGTAGGCAAGACACACTTGTCTTTGTACTCATCACCTGGTTGCCGCCACACACACCATCTGAACCAAATAAGTTTATCTTGGTCTCATCAGACCACAGGACATGGTTCCAGTAATCCATGTCCTTAGTCTGCTTGTCTTCAGCAATCTGCTTGCGGGCTTTCTTGTGCATCATCTTTAGAAGAGGCTTCCTTCTGGGACGACAGCCATGCAGACCAATTTGATGCAGTGTACGGCGTATGGTCTGAGCACTGACAGGCTGACCCCACACCCCTTCAACCTCTGCAGCAATGCTGGCAGCACTGATACGTATATTTCCCAAAGACAACTTCTGGATATGATGCTGAGCACGTGCACTCAACTTCTTTGGTCGACCATGGCGAGGCCTGTTCTGAGTGGAACCTGTCCAGTTAAACCGCTGTATGGTCTTGGCCACCGTGCTGCAGCTCAGTTTCAGGGTCTTGGCAATCTTCTTATAGCCCAGGCCATCTTTATGTAGACAACAATTCTTTTTTTCAGATCCTCAGAGAGTTCTCTGCCATGAGGTGCCATGTTGAACTTCCAGTGACCAGTCAGTATGAGGGAGTGTGAGAGCGATGACACCAAATTTAACACACCTGCTCCCCATTCACACCTGAGACCTTGTAACACTAACGAGTCACATGACACCGGGGAGGGAAAATGGCTAATTGGGCCCAATTTGGACATTTTCACTTAGGGGTGTACTCACTTTTGTTGCCAGCGGTTTAGACATTAATGGCTGTGTGTTGAGTTATTTTGAGGGGACAGCAAATGTACACTGTTACACAAGCTGTACACTCACTACTTTACATTGTAGCAAAGTGTCATTTCTTCACAGTGTTGTCACATGAAAAGATATACTCAAATATTTACAAAAATGTGAGGGGTGTACTCATTTTTGTGATATACTGTATATACACACGCTGAACAAAAATATAAATGCAACATATAAAGTGTTGGTCCCATGTTTCATTGAGCTGAAATAAAAGATCCACAGTTCCTCTGTCCAGTATCGGTGTTCTTTTGCCCATCTGAATCTTTTCTTTTTATTGGCCAGTCTGAGATATGGCTTTTTCTTTGCAACTCTGCCTAGAAGGCCAGCATCCCGGAGTCACCTCTTCACTGTTGACATTGGGTACTATTTGATGATGCTGCCAGTTGAGGACTTGTGAGGCGTCTGCTTCTCAAACTACACACTAATGTACTTGTCCTCTTGCTCAGTTGTGCACCAGGGCCTCCGACTCCTCTTTCTATTCTGGTTAGAGCGAGTTTGCGCTGTTCTGTGAAGGGAGTAGTACACAGTGTTGTATGAGACCTTCAGTTCCTTGGCAATTTCTCACATGGAATAGCCTTATTTCTCAGAATAAGAATAGACTGACGAGTTTACTGCCTGTAATCGAACCCACAAATGCTCCAGATACTCAACTAGTCTAAAGAAGGCCAGTTTTATTGTTTCTTTAATCAGCACAAGTTTCCAGCTGTGCTAACATAATTGCAAAAGCCTTTTAAAATGATACACTTGGATTAACTAACACAACGTGCCATTGGAGCACAGGAGTGATGGTTGCTGATAATGGGCCTCTGTACGACTATGTAGATATTCCATAACAAATCAGCCGTTTCCAGCTACAATAGACATTTACAACATTAACCATGTCTACACAGTATTTCTGATCAATTTGATGTTATTTTAATGGACAACAAAAACTTGCTTTTCTTTCAAAAACAAGGACATTTGACCCCAAACTTTTGAATGGTAGTGTACATATGAAACGGGTAAGACTATATCTAACCATTATTAAAGTGGCCAGTGTTCCATGTCTATGTATGTATGTACCAGTCTGATGGCCTTGAGATAGAAGCTGTTCTTCAGTCTCTCGGTCCCAGCTTTGATACACCTGTACTGACCTCGCCTTCTGGATGATAGCGAGGTGAACAGGCCCTGGCTCGGGTGAGGTCCTTGATGATCTTCTTGGCCTTCCTGTGACACCGGGTGCTGTAGATATCTTGGAGGGCAGGCAGCGTGTCTCTGGTAATACGCTTGGCAGACCGCACCACCCTCTGTAGAGCCATACAGACAGGCAGTTCACAGAGACAACATTAGATTAACATGGAGAGACGGAGTGCTAGAGCTGAGAGAGTGATCAGCTGGAGAGAGTTGTAATCGGAGTGACAGACAGAGTTGTAATCAGGTTACACAGAGTGTTGACTGTGCACTCTTCATGACATACATGTTCCCTCTGCGCCTGTCTCTCAATTGTTCCTGTTTCCTACTTTTCCCGTTGTTGACCATTCTGCCTGCCCTGACCCAGAGCCTGCCTGCCATCCTGTACCTTTAACCTATTTATCTAGATTACTGACCTCTGCCTGCCCTTGAGGTGCCTTTGGCCTGCCCCTGTTCGATTAATAAACTGTTGTTACTTCGACGTTGTCTGCTTCTGGTTCTTACCTGAAATGTGCTAAACATAGATATACTGTACACTCATCCGCACATAGACACACACCAACGTACATGCATGCTACATACAGTACACATCACAGCTGCTGCTACGTGACTCTTAATATGATTGTTAAATACTGCAAAGTCCTATCATTGTTTTTTTGCTCCATGGCTCAGGCAGCCAAGTGGATACAAGGCTGTTTGGCTCATCTCAGTCACAAAGTGGAAGAACTTTGCAGCTGTTTCTGATTATTAAGCAATGTCATGCTGGTGGGTAGTAACATTCAAATAAAGCCATGAAAAGAAACATAGGCTGAAAAGAGTGGGCAGTTCAGCTTTGTCACTTTAAGCTCAATTACATGAATATCATACCTTGACTAAAACAATTATTTATTGACTTAAATCATTGTGCAACATCACGGGTAAGCTCTGGCCATCGTCTTTCAGCTCCAACAAATATATTTCTACTGGTGCGGGCAAAGTAAGACTTGTCCCCTAATCCCCCCTTCTGCAAAATATGTGTAGATATTGTATTATAAATTGTGCCTTCCTGTGTTATACTTATACTTATGCTAAAATCTTTATTCTATTCTACTGCTATTTACTTTATGTTCTTATTCTCATCTTTTCTTATTGTTGTTGCATTGTATAGAGGGAACCTGCAAGTAAGCATTTTGTTGGTTGGTGTATACCATGTGTATCCCGTACATAGGACTCATACAACTTGAAATGTGAAACTAGATCAATGCACAGTCTTTAAAGCCTTTTGCCTTCAGGGAGTGTGTGTGTTATATAATCATAAGTGAATAGACAAGAATATCAGAGTTGGTACTGAGTGCAATTAAAAGTTTCATTCTTGAGAGCAGAATAGATATGACAGAACAAACAATTATTAACAGGTGTAACCATTGACTTGCGGCCATATTCAAATCTTTGAAGATGGCGCCCGACAGAGATGGTCGTTTCGCTTCGCGTTCTTAGGAAACTATGCAGTGTTTTTTTTTATTTTTATGTATAATTTCTTACATTGTTACCCCAGTAAATCTTAAGTCTTATTACATACAGCTGGGAAGAACTATTGGATATGAGAGCAACGTCAATTTACCAACATTATGACCAGGAATACGACTTTCCCCGAAGCGGATCCTCTGTTTGGACCACCACCCAGGACAATGGATCGGATCCCAGTAGGCTGACCTTACAATCAATGCCGATTGTAACTGGAAAGCATATATCCTGAGTCTGCATTTTTTGTAGCTGGGGATTTTAACAAAGCTAATCTGAAAACAATGCTCCCTAAATTTGATCAACATATCGAATGTGTGACCCAGGCTGGCAGCATTCTGGATCATTGCCGCTAACTTCCGCAACGCATACAAGGCCCTCCCTCACCCTCCTTTTGGCAATTCTGACCACGACTCCATTTTGTTGCTCCCAGCCTATAGACAGAAACTAAAACAGGAAACGCCTGTTCTCAGATCTGTTCAGCGCTGGCCCGACCATTCGGATTCCACACTTCAAGATTGCTTCGATCACGTGGACTGGGATATGTTCCGGATAGCCTCAGACAACAACATTGATGTATACGCTGATTAGGTGAGCGAGATTATTAGCAAGTGCATCGGTGATGTTGTACCCACGGTGACTATTAAAACCTTCCCTAACCAGAAACGGTGGATTGATGGCAGCATTTGCGCAAAACTGAAAGTGCAAACCACTACTTTCAATCATGGCAAGGCGACTGGAAACATGACCGAATACAAACAGTGTAGCTATTCCCTCCGCAAGGCAATCAAACAAGCCTAGCGTCAGTATCGAGACAAAGTAGAGTCGCAATTCAATGGCTCAGACACGAGACGTATGTGGCAGGGTCTACAGTCAATATTCAATCAATCCCTATCCCAGTCTGCTGTTCCCACATACTTCAAGAGGGCCACCATTGTTCCTGTTCCCAAGAAAGCTAAGGTAACTGAGCTAAACGACTATCGCCCCATAGCACTCAGTTCCATCATCATGAATGGCTTTGAGAGACTAGTCAAGGATCATATCACCTCCACCCTACCTGACACCCTAGACCCACTCCAATTTGCTTACCTCCCCAATAGGTCCACAGACGACGCAATAGCAATCACACTACACACTGCCCTAACCCATCTGGACAAGAGGAATAACTATGTAAGAATGCTGTTCATCGTTACAGCTCAGCATTTAACATCATAGTACCCTCCAAACTCATCATTAAGCTTGAGACCCTGGGTCTGAACCCTGCCCTGTGCAACTGGGTCCTGGACTTCCTGACGGGCCTCCCCAGGTGGTGAGGGTAGGAAACAACATCTCCACCCCACTGATCCTCAACACTGGGGCCCCACAACAGTGCGTTCTCAGCCCTCTCCTGTACTCCCTATTCACCCATGACTGCGTGGTCATGCACGCCTCCAACTCAATCCTCAAGTTTGCAGACGACACTATAGTGGTAGGCTTGATTACCAACAATGACGAGACAGCCTACAGGGAGGAGGTGAGGGCCCTCAGAGTGTGGTGTCAGTAAAATTACCTCACACTCAACGTCAACAAAACAAAGAAGATGAATGTGGACTTCAGGAAACAGCAGAGGGAGCAACCCCCTATCCACATCGACGGGACAGTAGTGGAGAAGGTGGAAAGTTTTAAGTTCCTCGGCCTACACATCACAGACAAACTGAAATGGTCCACCCAGACAGACAGCGTGGTGAAGAAGGCGCAACAGCACCTGTCTTGTCACCGAAAACACTCACAAACTTACAGAAGCACAAATGACATGTACAGGCTGTATCACCGCCTGGTACGTCAACTGCTCCGCCCACAACCGTAAGGCTCTCCAGAGGGTAGTGAGGCCTGCACAACGCATCACAGGGGGAAAACTACCTGCCCTCCAGGACACCTACAGCACCCGATGTCACAGGAAGGCCAAAAAGATCATCAAGGACAACAACCACCCGAGCCATTGCCTGTTCACCCCGCTATTATCCAGAAGGCAAGGTCAGTGCAGGTGCATCAAAGCTTGGCTCGAGAGAATGAAAAACAGCTTCTATCTCAAGGTCATCAGACTGTTAAACAGCCATCACTAACACTGAGTGGCTGCCGCCAACATACTGACTCAATCTCTAGCCACTTTAACAATAAAAAATTGGATGTAATAAATATATATTATTAAAGTTACACGTGCATGCACGCACACACACACACACACTGAACGCTGTCCCCCTCTACATTTGATTTGTCACTCTAATTGCATTTTCTACATTGGCCACACCTTTGTAACCATGGGACCAGCTGAGATGACCATTCAGCCTATAAATAGATGGTGGAATCCAGCCAGGCTCTCTGGCCCTCTTCTGCTTGACCTGACCCTCCTCTCCTCTCTCGCTCCTCTCTTTCCGCCTCTCTCTTCCCACCCTGGGTTTCTCTCCTTGGCTCATCTCAGTGTGTGAGATGGGGTTCTGACAGTAGCAGTCACGATCTTAATCAATGAGAGTATCGATGTAGCACTCATCTCTGCTGTACCCGGGGTCAATGAATTGGAACCCCATTCCCACAGAGTCCTTAGACAGTGTGTGTGTGTGTGTGTGTGTGTGTGTGTGTGTGTGTGTGTGTGTGTGTGTGTGTGTGTGTGTGTGTGTGTGTGTGTGTGTGTGTGTGTGTGTGTGTGTGTGTGTGTGTGTGTGTGTGTGTGTGTGTGTGTGTGTGCGTGCTGTCGCCTGACTCTCTGTTGTGACTCTCCAATCACAAAGTGTGTGCTTGTGCTTGTGCTTGTGTACGTGTGTCTGTACATGTCCCAGACAATTTCTGTCCACCAAAATAATGTGTTTCAGGACAAGCTTAACCTCGAGGGAGTCCTGCCATCATAGTGTGTAGAAATCCTGTGTCATACATTTATATTAGCTGATGTCTTATTGGACAAGCAGGGGACATTTACAAAGTGTCTGGCAGGATACAGTCGCCATAATGATCAGTTCGGGGAGGCAGAATCTCTTTGGTCATCTAAGATCAGAAGGCTCGGTCGTACATTTACATGTTATATTTCCCTACAGGCCCTGCTCTTTGATTCATCAAAGTATTCACAGGAGTTTTACAACATCTCAAACTTTGGGCAAATGAAACACTGGTATTTCAATGAGATAAATGATTTACAGCTGAGGGACTCTCGTAGAAGATGTATGAGACCACTGCAGCGAAAAGGGCAACTTGATCATTTGATGATTTTATGGAGGTGATCTGCAGTATCTGGAGTACCATTTGATAAGAGGAGACTTGGCATGGTCAGACGACCAAGGGACTTCTCATTTTGCAGTTTAGTGCAGAGTGATGACATCTGATAAGTGAATAAAAGTGCATTGCACTGAAATAGATCTCTGTCGATCTGCATTCTCCAGTTTGGTGTACACTTTCCAAGCAGCGACACGCCACTGACTTTGTCGGGAGTTGACTGTACTATTATTATACTTAGATGTCAAAGGCTTTGGCAAACAAATGTCCCTCTTCACTGACAGTGCCACCGGGTAACTGGTCCCTTTACGGCAGCACCTCTCTGCTTCAGAGGGTTAAATTCAGAAGACAAATTTCTGTTGAATGCATTCAGTTGTACAACTGACTAGGTATCCCCTTTCCTTTCCCTTCCAAGAGGTCAATTACACCCTCTTCTACCTCTATAATCCAACATAACCATGTTTACTCTGCCCACTCCATTGTGAAAGCATAAGCACTTTACATTCTACTTACAAATCTAGCATCATTGATGGTTGGCTGGTAGTGGTACCCCGATTCCCTATAAATAGGCCTAGGTCAAAAGTAGTGCACTATAAGGCCAATAGTGTGCCATTTGGGATGCAGGCTCTGTGACTCCCTCACTTCCCTCCTCAGTCAGGAGTAGTTTGAAGAGAGCAGGCGGTTTGTCCATCCACTGAGCATCTGTGCTGACCTCATCGGAGCATCTTCCTAACTCACTCTTTGTGTTAATAGAGAGCTGTCCAAAGTCAATTGTAACAGTACACGAAGAAAAACAACTAAATGAGAAGCATTCATTATTGAGCCGTCATCGTTGGTCCTCCTGGTCTTGCCAGAGTGGGAACGCATCAGTAGTTAACAGTGGCACCACAACCACAGGTTCTCTCTTGAAGCGTAACTTTGGCTCTAAAGTGATTTGTTATTTATGACTCAATGCAGCGTGGCTTTGTAGGAAACCCAGAAGGCTCAGATAGCTTTCCAAAAAGAAAGTGTCTGATGGACTGACTGGTTCCAAGTAAATAATGGTATGGAGGCCGAGGCTGGTTTCCTCTTCAGATCCTTAGTAAACAACAGATGATGGTTAAAAGCACTCAGCAGAAGTGTGTCACTTCTCTGTACTCCGAAAATTGGTAATTTCTCTGGTGAAAGTGACCATTACTGTTTTCTTCATACTTTGAAGGTAAGTGCCCATCATGTAGACAAGACAACACTGGGGTCATTTCTCTATGTGGCCCCCACCGTGAGCTCGGGTGCATCACAATACTCTTAAGTGGTTTCATCTCCTCGTCTCCTCTCCTTCATCTGCAAGGATGTGAAAGTACTAACCTGTATGACGCCCAATGCTCGCTGACTGAATGCCCTCCATGGTAATAGCCAATTACATTTCGACACATCACACAAGCTTGGAATGGCAACCAGATGCTGACAACACTAGCATGTCGACGTGTGTGTTTGTGTGATGGTGTGTCTGCTTGTGTGATGGTGTGTGTGTTTGTGAAGGTCTACGTGTATTTAGGTGTGTCCGTTCAGCTTTTATAGTCTTTTTCTCTCTATTGACACAAGCCTTGGCTGTATCCTGCAGATCAAAGAGCATTTAAAAGGCTGGAGGCAAACGTCCACTGAATGCTAAAGTCATGGTTGTGAATGGGGTGCGTGTCATGAATTTAAATCTTATGGCAATCGTACGGGTAATAGGATTCTGTCCCTTTCCCCATCTCCATGGGACTTACATATAGAGCTTTGAAATGCATGAGAGACAGAGGATTTCTATGTGGGAGAACAGTTTTGATCCACAGAAAGCAAGGAAGCGCTGTCTTTGCTATGCAATGTAGAGAGAGAGAGAGAGAGAGAGAGAGAGAGAGAGAGAGAGAGAGAGAGAGAGAGAGATTGTGCAAAGCTACAGATTATGACTAAATGGTGGAGAGGTAAATTAATATGTCGAAAATAAACCATAAACCAGCAATGCTATATTATTTTTTATTACATGGCAGAATCAGACAACTAGGTTAAGTTTCTATTTTAGCTTCCCTAATGTCTTTCCTCTAGCTGGGACAAAAAGTTAATCGGTTCCCAGTTATTATACTCTGGGGGAGAAATAATCGTTTTTCTTCTGGAATGAATGTGTTTTGCACATCTGTAAATGACGAGATGATTGAGGACCTGGCTGTGCTGGAAGCTGGAGTCTGTATTTAAAGCAGTGGTCTGGAGTCTACACACACACTCGCACACACACACACACACACACACACACACACACACACACACACACACACACACACACACACACACACACACACACACACACACACACACACACACACACATACACACATACATACATATACAGACACACTACACTCTAGACCACAGACAGAGAAGAGACAGGGTGGGGAAACGAGAGGGAGGGGAGAGGAGAACAGGGTCTTCTTTAGGGATGTCTGGACAACTAATTCCACTGTCGTTATATAACCATCTTTCTGTGTGTGTTGCTGTGTGAGACAGGCAGTCTTTCAGCATATGAATAGAACTATATCATATGCTGTGAACATTCAGAAAGCATTGATGTATTGATGAACAAGCTTTCATCTTGCAGGTAGAATTCAGGTCATAGCAAAAGCTTCAAACTATTGCAGATGAAAGGGTGGTCCTACCCTGTGGGGTGTAAAGGACAGCCTTATGAGGCCCAGAAGCACAGAGAAGCCAGAGACACGCACACACACAGTGGTGTAAAGTACTTAGGTAAATATACTTTAAAGTACTACTTAAGTTGTTTTTGGGGGTATCTTTACTTTACATTTACATTACATTTAAGTCATTTAGCAGACGCTCTTATCCAGAGCGACTTACAAATTGGTGCATTCACCTTATGACATCCAGTGGAACAGCCACTTTACAATAGTGCATCTAAATCTTTTAGGGGGGTGAGAAGGATTACTTATCCTATCCTAGGTATTCCTTAAAGAGGTGGGGTTTCAGGTGTCTCCGGAAGGTGGTGATTGACTCCGCTGTCCTGGCGTCGTGAGGGAGTTTGTTCCATCATTGGGGGGCCAGAGCAGCGAACAGTTTTGACTGGGCTGAGCGGGAACTGTACTTCCTCAGTGGTAGGGAGGCGAGCAGGCCAGAGGTGGATGAATGCAGTGCCCTTGTTTGGGTGTAGGGCCTGATCAGAGCCTGGAGGTACTGAGGTGCCGTTCCCCTCACAGCTCCGTAGGCAAGCACCATGGTCTTGTAGCGGATGCGAGCTTCAACTGGAAGCCAGTGGAGAGAGCGGAGGAGCGGGGTGACGTGAGAGAACTTGGGAAGGTTGAACACCAGACGGGCTGCGGCGTTCTGGATGAGTTGTAGGGGTTTAATGGCACAGGCAGGGAGCCCAGCCAACAGCGAGTTGCAGTAATCCAGACGGGAGATGACAAGTGCCTGGATTAGGACCTGCGCCGCTTCCTGTGTGAGGCAGGGTCGTACTCTGCGGATGTTGTAGAGCATGAACCTACAGGAACGGGCCACCGCCTTGATGTTAGTTGAGAACGACAGGGTGTTGTCCAGGATCACGCCAAGGTTCTTAGCGCTCTGGGAGGAGGACACAATGGAGTTGTCAACCGTGATGGCGAGATCATGGAACGGGCAGTCCTTCCCCGGGAGGAAGAGCAGCTCTGTCTTGCCGAGGTTCAGCTTGAGGTGGTGATCCGTCATCCACACTGATATGTCTGCCAGACATGCAGAGATGCGATTCGCCACCTGGAGAAGATTAATTGTGTGTCGTCTGCATAGCAATGATAGGAGAGACCATGTGAGGTTATGACAGAGCCAAGTGACTTGGTGTATAGCGAGAATAGGAGAGGGCCTAGAACAGAGCCCTGGGGGACACCAGTGGTGAGAGCGCGTGATGAGGAGACAGATTCTCACCACGCCACCTGGTAGGAGCGACCTGTCAGGTAGGACGCAATCCAAGCGTGGGCCGCGCCGGAGATGCCCAACTCGGAGAGGGTGGAGAGGAGGATCTGATGGTTCACAGTATCGAAGGCAGCCGATAGGTCTAGAAGGATGAGAGCAGAGGAGAGAGAGTTAGCTTTAGCAGTGCGGAGCGCCTCCGTGATACAGAGAAGAGCAGTCTCAGTTGAATGACTAGTCTTGAAACCTGACTAATTTGGATCAAGAAGGTCATTCTGAGAGAGATAGCGGGAGAGCTGGCCAAGGACGGCACGTTCAAGAGTTTTGGAGAGAAAAGAAAGAAGGGATACTGGTCTGTAGTTGTTGACATCGGAGGGATCGAGTGTAGGTTTTTTCAGAAGGGGTGCAACTCTCGCTCTCTTGAAGATGGAAGGGACGTAGCCAGCGGTCAGGGATGAGTTGATGAGCGAGGTGAGGTAAGGGAGAAGGTCTCCGGAAATGGTCTGGAGAAGAGAGGAGGGGATAGGGTCAAGCGGGCAGGTATGGGCGGCCGGCCGTCACAAGACGCGAGATTTCATCTGGAGAGAGAGGGGAGAAAGAGGTCAGAGCACAGGGTAGGGCAGTGTGAGCAGAACCAGCGGTGTCGTTTGACTTAGCAAACGAGGATCGGATGTCGTCGACCTTCTTTTCAAAATGGTTGACGAAGTCATCTGCAGAGAGGGAGGAGAGGGGGAGGGGGAGGAGGATTCAGGAGGGAGGAGAAGGTGGCAAAGAGCTTCCTAGGGTTAGAGGCAGATGCTTGGAATTTAGAGTGGTAGAAAGTGGCTTTAGCAGCAGAGACAGAGGAGGAAAATGTAGAGGGGAGGGACTGAAAGGATGCCAGGTCCGCAGGGAGGCGAGTTTTCCTCCATTTCCGCTCGGCTGCCCGGAGCCCTGTTCTGTGAGCTCGCAATGAGTCGTCGAGCCACGGAGCGGGAGGGGAGGACCGAGCCGGCCTGGAGGATAGGGGACATAGAGAGTCAAAGGATGCAGAAAGGGAGGAGAGGAGGGTTGAGGAGGCAGAATCAGGAGATAGGTTGGAGAAGGTTTGAGCAGAGGGAAGAGATGATAGGATGGAAGAGGAGAGAGTAGCGGGGGAGAGAGAGTGAAGGTTGGCGCGATACCATCCGAGTAGGGGCAGTGTGGGAAGTGTTGGATGAGAGCGAGAGGGAAAAGGATACAAGGTAGTGGTCGGAGACTTGGAGGGGAGTTGCAATGAGGTTAGTGGAAGAACAGCATCTAGTAAAGATGAGGTCGAGCGTATTGCCTGCCTTGTGAGTAGGGGGGGAAGGTGAGAGGGTGAGGTAAAAAGAGGAGAGGAGTGGAAAGAAGGAGGCAGAGAGGAATGAGTCAAATGTAGACGTGGGGAGGTTAAAGTCGCCCAGAACTGTGAGAGGTGAGCCGTCCTCAGGAAAGGAGCTTATCAAGGCATCAAGCTCATTGATGAACTCTCCGAGGGAACCTGGAGGGCGATAAATGATAAGGATGTTAAGCTTGAAAGGGCTGGTAACTGTGACAGCATGGAATTCAAAGGAGGTGATAGACAGATGGGTAAGGGGAGAAAGAGAGAATGACCACTTGGGAGAGATGAGGATCCCGGTGCCACCACCCCGCTGACCAGAAGCTCTCGGGGTGTGCGAGAACACGTGGGCGGACGAAGAGAGAGCAGTAGGAGTACCAGTGTTATCTGTGGTGATCCATGTTTCCGTCAGTGCCAAGAAGTCGAGGGACTGGAGGGAGGCATAGGCTGAGATGAACTCTGCCTTGTTGGCAGCAGATCCGCAGTTCCAGAGGCTACCGGAGACCTGGAACTCCACGTGGGTCGTGCGCGCTGGGACCACCAGATTAGGGTGGCCGCGGCCACGCGGTGTGGAGCGTTTGTATGGTCTGTGCAGAGAGGAGAGAACAGGGATAGACAGACACATAGTTGACAGGCTACAGAAGAGGCTATGCTAATGCAAGGAGATTGGAATGACAAGTGGACTACACGTCTCGAATGTTCAGAAAGTTAATTACTATTTATATTTACTTTAATTACTATTTATATTTTTGACTACTTTTACTTTTACTTCACTACATTCATAATGAAAATTATGTCATTTTTACTCCATACATTTTCCTTGACACCCAAAAGTACTTTTAGCAGGTGTCACGTTCTGACCTTAGTTCCTTTGTTTTGTCTTTTGTTTTAGTATGGCCAGGGCGTGAGTTGGGTGGGTTGTCTATGTTAGTTTTTCTATGATTTTCTATTTCTGTGTTTGGCCTGGTATGGTTCTCAATCAGAGGCATCTGTCAATCATTGTCCCGGATTGAGAATCATATTTAGGTAGCCTGTTTTCCATTGTGTTTTGTGGATGGTTACTTTCAGTCTTTGTGTGTCTGCACCAGACAGAACTGTTTCGGTTGTTTGTTGTTCAGTTTTCATTAAATAAGATGAACACTTGCTGCACTTTGGTCCTCACCTTCTTCCCAAGACAGCTGTTACAGCAGGACAGAAAATGCTCCAATTTGCACACTTATCAAGAGAACATCCCTGGTCATCCCTACTGCCTCTGATCTGTCGGACTCACTAAACACATGCTTTGTTTGTAAATGATGTCTGAGTGTTGGAGCGTGACCCTGGCTATCAGTAAATAAAACTAATTTAATTGTGCCGTCTGGTTTGCTTAAGTTTAAGGAATTTTATATTATTTGTACTTTTACTTTTGATACTTAACTATATTTTAGCAACTACATTTACTTTTGACATTTGTGTATATTTAAAACCAAATACTTTAAGATTTTAATTCAAGTAGTATTTTACTGGGTCACTTTTACTTGAGTCATTTTCTATTAAGGTATCTTTACTTTTAATCCAGTATGAGAATTGAGTACTTTTTCCACCACTGCACACACACACACACACACACACACACACTCACACGCACACACATACTTACACAACTTTCCCAGGGGAACAGCTTTAATCCCAGAGGTTCTCCCTCCAGCTTTTTGGAACTGTGTGAGGGAACCGGTCTCTAACAGGTCTGTGAGGTCTGGGTATATGGCATGCAAACCATCGGAAAATGGAGCCGCCACACTATGACACAGGCTAGAACCTGCCTCCTCTTTATGAGTCAATCCATCAAACTACAACCTGTCAAGAGTAATAACTCACCAAATACATACACTACATGACCAAAAATATGTGGACACCTGCTCGTCAAACATCTTATTCCAAAATCATGGACATTTATATAGATTTGGTCCTGCCTTTGCTGGTACCACAGCTTCCACTCTTCTTGGAACGCTTTCCACTAGATGTTGGAACATTGCTGCGAGGACTTGCTACCATTCAGCCACATGTGCATTCGTGAGGTCGGGCACGGATGTTGGGTTGATTAGGCCTGGCTCGTAGTCGGCGTTCCAATTCATCCCAAAGGTGTCTGATGGGGTTGAGGTCAGGGCTCTATGCAGGCCAGTCAAGTTCTTCCACACCGATCTCGACAAACCATTTCTGTATGGACCTCGCTTTGTTCCTACTGAAACAGGAAAAGGCCTTCCTCAAACTGTTGCCACAAAGTTGGAAACACAGAATAATCTAGAATGCTGTAGCATTAAGGTTTCCCATAACTGGAACTTAATTGGCACAATGCATTGGGGCAGGTAGCATTCTCCTGGCATTCGCCAAAACCAGATACGTCCGTTGGACTGCCAGATGGTGAAGCATGATTCACTGTTCCAGAGTCCAATGGTGGCAAGCTTTACACAGCTTGAGCTGACGCTTGGAATTGTGCATGGTGATCTTAGGCTTGTGCGGCTGCTTGGCCATGGAAACCCATTTCATGAAGCTCCAGACTAACAGTTATTGTGCTGACGTTGCTTCCAGAGGCAGTTTGGAACTCGGTAGTGAGAGTTGCAACCGAGGACAGATCATTTTTTTCAGCACTCCGCTGTCCCGTCATGTGAGCTTGTGTGGCCTACCACTTCACGGCTGAGCCATTGTTGCTCCTAGACATTTCCACTTCACAATAACAGCACTTACAGTTGTCCTGGGCAGCTCTAGCAGGGCAGAAATTTGACGAATTGACTTATTGGAAAGGTGGCATCCTATGACAGTGCCACGTTTAAAGTCACTGGCCTCTTCAGTAAGGCCAGTCTACTGCTAATGTTTGTCTATGGAGATTGCATGGCTTTGTGCTCGATTTTATACACCTGTCAGCAACGGGTGTGGCTGACCTAGCCAAACCCACTAATTTGAAGGGATGTCCACATACTTTTGTATATATAGTGTACATGTACATACAAAATATATGAGGAAAATGTCAAACAAAGAAGAATCACAGAGCTGAATAATATCCTTGACTCCAATAATGTTTCCCCTCCAAATCTTAATACAATAATTCTTAATGTCCCTGGACAGTGGTCAAAAACCTGTTAAGAACATTTCTTTGACCACCGCGGAGTCAATTGCCCTCCAATTCCACTTTGAATCTCACGCATGATAACAAAAGACAGAGAGCTATGATTAGCCATGGTGTGTAGAGAGGCTTTAGTTAAAGGGGGACATTAGCTCTTAACAAGAGGAGAGAATAGGGAGCGTGTGTAGGGCATTTGTACCACTCAGTACCACTGCAAAATGAGTCTATGTAATTCCTCTATTTACATAAGGGGTCATAATGGGCGCGCAACTTCATTAATCTTCCCCCAATTTAATTAATATTTGTGGTGACAGGATATTTCCTGTAGGAACCATTATTATATGACACTGCTGAGGAAACAGGCCAGGGCAGAGCAGGCTAATAAGCACTGAGCCTATAGTTAGTTGATGATATGGAGCGAAGCTAAATACAAATAAATTAAAAACAAACTATATATTTTGAAGTGAGCATAGGCATTGGTTTGAAGTCGAGAAAAAGAAAGGAAATTCCCATGTTTCCAGTTTACTCTGTATTTGCTTAAATTGGTTTGTGTTTTTTTCTTCCCTCTGGAAAATCAGCTGTTAATATTTAAATAAAAGATAAATAAAATAAAATAAATAATAAGAACTACATTCATTCAGTTGCCATTTGTCATTATTGTTTACTATTACTTATTTGTTATTGCTGTGTTGTGCTGTATTACAATGCTGTATTTAAATGTTGCATAATCATATTCCGGTGTAAAAACTATGGAAATTAAAAACAAAAAATCTGTTTTAAGTGAGAATAGGCATTGGTTTGAAGTCGAAAAATCAAGGAAATTCACGAGTACCACAATGCCTATTCCAACCATGCTCTACAAAGGTTTTCCATCACACAGCTTTGACCTACTACAGTAGCTATGTTGCTATTGTACTTCAAATGATGTGTAGGCAGGTTGCTTAGGATTCAATCCTTCTCAAAAAGTCATTGTCAGAAATGCTACAAAAAGGCTTCATCGTTGTTTCTTAATGGACAGAAATGTGCACTTTATGGATGTTCAAGTCTGGTTTTAATCTAACGTTTAGAATTTTAGCTAGGTAGCCGCAAGAAATACTCTTAAAACTCAATTGCGAACGACGCTGTTAGAAAAATACAGAATGTGGTTCTCGGTAACGGACAGACAGCTCATGACAAGGGGCGGGAGTCTATTGTTTATCTTCATTCAAGTTGATTTGCTAATTTTCACCGAGATTGGTGTCAAATTGGCTTAGATATGAGTAGGGAGATTTGAATTTAACATATTTGAATTACACCAATACCTATATAGACACAACTATCGTCGCATCTATAATGTCAATGAGTGAAGCTAGCTGGGTAAGGAATAGAACTTGATGTCAACGGTATGGAGTGAAGCAAGCTAGTCAAGCTAAGGAACTTGATGTCAATAGTATGGAGTGAAGCTAGCTAGTCAAGCTAAGGAACTTGATGTCAATGGTATGGAGTGAAGCTAGCTAATCAAGCTAAGGAACTTGATGTCAATAGTATGGAGTGAAGCTAGCTAATCAAGCTAAGGAACTTGATGTCAATAGTATGGAGTGGCAGTAAGGAAGCTTGTGAAAAATCAAGATGGCGCCAACAGAGAAGGGTGACATCTTACGAGTTCCAACGCAACTTATATCGCTATATAGTGACTTTTATCGTGTTTATCTTTACTTTTCTTGTCCAGAAAGTTCATACTATTATCACATATGACCGCCAAACACTTGACTAACCTTGATTTTGACATCAAATACGACTTCAATTCTGACTCAGCTGTTCCACTTTTCATACCGGACCCTATTCATTCGCAAATGTCCAGTCACTCGGGAATAAGATCGGAGAGACATGATAAGCTGAAATATGATATGTTTTACTGAAATGTGGCTGGATGATGATCCTATGCACGTAGTACTAGGTGGATTCGCCATACAGGGCCAGGATCAGCGGGTGGCTTTTGGAAGGAGGAAGTGTTTCTTCTGGTGTGCTGCTTCAAGTGTGAAGAATATCTGGAGCTTTTGCTCATCCGATATAGAATACCTCATGTTAAACTGCGCCCCCCCCGTAGTTCCTCACCCAAGCCTCTCCAGGTTCTCCTTTACCCAAATCCAGATAGCAGATGTTCTGAAAGAGCTGCAAAACCTGGACCCGTACAAATCAGCTGGGCTTGACAATCTGGACCCGCTATTTCTGAAACTATCTGCCGCCATTGTCGCAACCCCTATTACCAGCCTGTTCAACCTCTCTTTCATATCGTCTGAGATCCCCAAGGATTGGAAAGCTGCCGCAGTCATCCCCCTCTTCAAAGGGGGAGACACCCTGGACCCAAACTGCTATAGACCTATATCCATCCTGCCCTGCCTATCTAAGGTCTTCGAAAGCCAAGTCAACAAACAGGTCACTGACCATCTCGAATCCCACCGTACCTTCTCCGCTGTGCAATCTGGTTTCCGAGCCGGTCACGGGTGCACCTCAGCCACACTCAAGGTACTAAATGATATCATAACCGCCATCGATAAAAGACAGTACTGTGCAGCCGTCTTCATCGACCTCGCCAAGGCTTTCGACTCTGTCAATCACCAAATTCTTATCGGCAGACTCAACAGCCTCGGTTTTTCGGATGACTGCCTTGCCTGGTTCACCAATTACTTTGCAGACAGAGTTCAGTGTGTCAAATCAGAGGGCATGCTGTCCGGTCCTCTGGCAGTCTCTATGGGGGTG
Organism: Oncorhynchus keta; assembly: GCF_023373465.1. NCBI lineage: Eukaryota > Metazoa > Chordata > Actinopteri > Salmoniformes > Salmonidae > Oncorhynchus > Oncorhynchus keta. Next base: position 41,957,385 of record NC_068433.1, read on the forward strand.
CCACAGGGTTCAATTCTCGGGCCGACTCTTTTCTCTGTATATATCAATGATGTTGCTCTTGCTGCGGGCGATTCCCTGATCCACCTCTACGCAGACGACACCATTCTATATACTTTCGGCCCGTCATTGGACACTGTGCTATCCAACCTCCAAACGAGCTTCAATGCCATACAGCACTCCTTCCGTGGCCTCCAACTGCTCTTAAACGCGAGTAAAACCAAATGCATGCTTTTCAACCGATCGCTGCCTGCACCCGCATGCCCGACTAGCATCACCACCCTGGATGGTTCCAACCTTGAATATGTGGACATCTATAAGTACCTAGGTGTCTGGCTAGACTGCAAACTCTCCTTCCAGACTCACATCAAACATCTCCAATCAAAAATCAAATCCAGAGTCGGCTTTCTATTCCGCAACAAAGCCTCCTTCACTCACGCTGCCAAGCTTACCCTAGTAAAACTGACTATCCTACCGATCCTCGACTTCGGCGATGTCATCTACAAAATGGCTTCCAACACTCTACTCAGCAAACTGGATGCAGTCTATCACAGTGCCATCCGTTTTGTCACTAAAGCACCTTATACCACCCACCACTGCGACTTGTATGCTCTAGTCGGCTGGCCCTCACTACATATTCGTCGCCAGACCCACTGGCTCCAGGTCATCTACAAGTCCATGCTAGGTAAAGCTCCGCCTTATCTCAGTTCACTGGTCACGATGGCAACACCCATCCGTAGCACGCGCTCCAGCAGGTGTATCTCACTGATCATCCCTAAAGCCAACACCTCATTTGGCCGCCTTTCGTTCCAGTACTCTGCTGCCTGTGACTGGAACGAATTGCAAAAATCGCTGAAGTTGGAGACTTTTATCTCCCTCTCCAACTTCAAACATCAGCTATCCGAGCAGCTAACCGATCGCTGCAGCTGTACATAGTCTATAGGTAAATAGCTCACCCTTTTTCACCTACCTCATTCCCATACTGTTTTTATACTGTTTTTATTTATTTACTTTTCTGCTCTTTTGCACACCAATATCTCTACCTGTACATGCCCATCTGATCATTTATCACTCCAGTGTTAATCTGCAAAATTGTATTATTCGCCTACCTCCTCATGCCTTTTGCACACATTGTATATAGACTGCCCATTTTTTTCTACTGTGTTATTGACTTGCTAATTGTTTACTCCATGTGTAACTCTGTGTTGTCTGTTCACACTGCTATGCTTTATCTTGGCCAGGTCGCAGTTGCAAATGAGAACTTGTTCTCAACTAGCCTACCTGGTTAAATAAAGGTGAAATAAAAAAAAAATAAAAAAAACTCTTTTATCTCCTAATAATGTTCTCATCTGCAACTATTTGTTATTTAACTAGGCAAGTCAGGTAAGAACTAATTCTTATTTACAATGACGGCTTACACCGGCCAAACCCGGACGACGCTGGGCCAATTGTGCACCACCCTATGGGACTCCCAATCGCAGCCGGTTGTGATACAGCCTGGATTCGAACCAGGGTATCTGTAGTGACACCTCTAGTACTGAGATGCAGTGCCTTCGACCACTGCACCACTCGCTGCGTCACAGGCTTCATCAATAAGTGCAGACAAGAAAGCCCACCACGACCAGACATTAAGACGAAACATACAAGATGAACTGTCACAGAGAGACAGGAAACACAGGGATAAATACACTGGGGAAAATAAGTGACACCTGGAGGGGGTGGAGACAATCACAGGGACAGGTGAAACAGATCAGGGTGTGACATATACAGTGGGGCAAAAATGTATTTAGTCAGCCACCAATTGTGCAAGTTCTCCCACTTAAAAAGATGAGAGAGGCCTGTAATTTTCATCATAGGTACACTTCAACTATGGCAGACAAAATGAGGGAAGAAAATCCAGAAAATCTCACTGTAGGATTTTTTATTAATTTATTTGCAAATTATGGTGGAAAATAAGTATTTGGTCACCTACAAACAAGCAAGATTTCTGGCTCTCACAGACCTGTAACTTCTTCTTTAAGAGGCTCCTCTGTCCTCCAACCGTTACCTGTATTAATGGCACCTGTTTGAACTTGTTATCAGCATAAAAGACACCTGTCCACAACCTCAAACAGTCACACTCCAAACTCCACTATGGCCAAGACCAAAGAGCTGTCAAAAGACACCAGAAACAAAATTGTAGACCTACACCAGGCTAGGAAGACTGAATCTGCAATAGGTAAGCAGCTTGGTTTGAAGAAATCAACTGTGGGAGCAATTATTAGGAAATGGAAGCCATACAAACCACTGATAATTTCCCTCGAACTGGGGCTCCACGCAAGATCTCACCCCATGGTGAGCAAAAATCCCAGAACCACACGGGGGGACCAAGTGAATGACCTGCAGAGAGCTGGGACCAAAGTAACAAAGCCTACCATCAGCAAGGGCATTGAAGATGAAACGTGGCTGGGTCTTTCAGCATGACAATGATCCCAAACACACCGCCCGGGCAACGAAGGAGTGGCTTCGTAAGAAGCATTTCAAGGTCCTGGAGTGGCCTAGCCAGTCTCCAGATCTCAAACCCATAGAAAATCTTCGGAGGGAGTTGAAAGTCCATGTTGCCCAGCAACAGCCCCAAAACATCACTGCTCTAGAGGAGATCTGCATGGAGGAATGGGCCAAAATACTAGCAACAGTGTGTGAAAACCTTGTGACTTACAGAAAACATTTGACCTCTGTCATTGCCAACAAAGGGTATATAACAAAGTATTGAGATAAACTTTTGTTATTGACCAAATACTTATTTTCCACCATAATTTGCAAATAAATTCATTAAAAATCCTACAATGTGATTTTCTGTTTTTTTCCCCCTCATTTTGTCTGTCATAGTTGAAGTGTACCTATGATGAAAATTACAGGCCTCTCTCATCTTTTTAACTCGAACAACTTGCACAATTGGTGGCTGACTAAATACTTTTTTCCCCCACTAAACGTACATATATTAGAAAAATAAAACATTTTGTAAATAATATGATTAATATTATTTTAAACACTTCTACATTAATGTGGATGCTACCATGATTATGGATCATTTTGAATCAATCAATTTAAAACAAATCAAACTGTATTTGTCACATGTGCCAAATACAACAATTACTGTGAATGGTTACTTACAATCCCTTAACCAACAGTGCAGTTCAAGAAGAGTTAAGAAAATATTTACCAAATAAACTAAAGTAAAAAATAAGAAGAAGTAACACAATAACATAACAATAACGAGGCTATATACAGGGAGTACCGGTACCGAGGCAGTGTGCTGGGGTACAGGTTAGAGGCCATTTGTACATGTAGGTAGGGGTGAAGTGACTATGCATAGAAAATAAACAGAGAGTAGCAGTAGTGTACAAAACATAACCCACACACGCATTCTAACACAACACATGCATACACATTACACACACGTACACACACTTTTACACTACATTTGTAGTGTAAAACTACACTCTCTTTTTACTCTTATTATTATCTATGCCTAAATGTGCATCTTAACCCTGCCTAAATGTACATCTCTACCTCAAATACCTTGTACCTCTGCACATTGATCTGGTACTGGTACTCCCTGGTATATAGCTCCATTCTTATGTATTTAATGTTATTCCTCATGTGTTACTATAATTATTATTATTTATTTTACTCTGCGTCATTGGGAAGGGCTCATAAGCAAGCATTCCACAGTCAAGTCTAAAGCTAGATCCATTGTCAAGAAGTTTGTCCCTCTTGGTGTAATGATTAAGGTGTTGGCTTGATAGTAGCTGGACCTGGGTTCAAGTCCCAGTTGGGGCTACCACCTGAATTTGCTGCAATTATATTCCTCACAGTACACTAAATCCAGCGCTATTTTTTTGCTGCTTCTTCAGTCAAAGAAAAAGGGATCATTCTCTTATCCTCCTTGAGGGCTTTGTGTTTGTTCCCTGGTAATACGGGTTAAAGTCTCTCAGCTCTACATGAAAAGAATCATCAGTCAGTAACAGCAGATCAGTAGTTTCAGGCCTGCACAACCCCTTGGCAGTCAAAAGCTGGTTGTCATGCACGATGGGAAGTGACATGTATTGTTGCATCGTGGCTAAGAGGTGATGACACTGACAGGCAGTGTTATGTTGTTGACAACAGGATCTCTCTACGGAGAGATGAGACAGGAGAGGGGATATGGCTGGTGTTGAGCCCAGAAGCAGTGCTTATCTGTACAGATTACCTCCACATGAGTCTCCGACTCCATCTTAAATGTCATTTAGTGTCGTCCAAATGTAGTACGCTACTTTTGACTGAGCCTATGTGGCTGCCAAAAGTAGTGCACTTAATATAGGGTGTCATTTGTAATTTGTCCTGAAACTTATGACAACATACTCTAAAATGAAGTATCCTATGCCAAAAAACAAGCAACTCCCCCACACTCGGGAATGGGTCAGACTGGAGTTCTGTAGAATGAGGTTCCTTGGTGATATTGGGTGTCTAGACACATCTACATGACCACACTTGACTACTGTGGCGGAAAAGTCTCTCCCGAGACACATACGCGCCCCTTCGATGTGGAAACGATAGTGCTTGGCTTACAGAAGTTCCACCATCTTGTCGTGCATAGAAAAGAGTGTGTGGGGGGGGGTATTTGAGTGCGACCAGAGAGCTTACATTCTTCGAGACTGTGTTTAACACAAACAAAAGGCGGACAGCAAACATACCATTGTGTGGTGATGGGCAGATCTATTTGACATGGCCTGTCTGTCATGTTCTGACCTTAGTTCCTTTTTTACGTCTTTATTTTAGTTGGTCAGGGCGTGAGTTGGGGTGGGCATTCTATGTTGTTTTTCTATGTTTTGTTCTGTTGTTATATTTCTATGTGTTTGGCCTAGTATGGTTCTCAATCAGAGGCAGGTGTCAGTCGTTGTCTCTGATTAGGAGCCATATTTAGGTGGCCTGTTTTCTATTGTGTTTTGTGGGTGTTTGTATCCTGTGTTAGTGTTTTCACCATACGGGACTGTTTTGGTTGTTTGTTTGTACTTTTGTTGTTTTGTTCAGTGGTCTGTTGATTTATTAAATATATCATTATGGACACTTACCCCGCTGCACATTGGTCTGATCCTTGCTACTCCTCCTCCTCTGAAGATGAATTCCGTTACAGAACCACACACCGCTCAAGGACCAAGCAGCGTGGTAACGGGCAGCAGCAGAAATCTCGGGACTCATGGACATGGGGGGAGATTCTGAATGGCAAGGGACCCTGGGCACAGGCTGGGGAATATCGCCGCCCCAAGGCAGAGCTGGAGGCAGCGAAAGCTGAGAGGCGGCGATATGAAGAGGCAGCACGGCAGCGCGGCTGGGACGAAAGGCAGCCCCAAAAATGTATTGGAGCGGCACATGGGGAGTGTGGCTAAGTCAGGTAGGAGACCTGCACCAACTCCCCGTGCTTACCATGGAGAGATGGACCGGGCAGGCACCGTGTTATGCCTTGAGGCACACGGTGTCCCCGGTGCGCAGGCATAGCCCGGTGCGTTACAGCACAGCGCCTCATATCGGCCGGGCTAGAGTGGGCATCGAGCCAGGTGCCATGAAGCCGGCTCAGCGCATCTGGTCTCCAGTGCGTCTCCTCGGGCTGGGGTACATGGCACCAGCCCTACGCATGGTGTCCCGGGTTCGCCAGCACAGCCCAGTGCGGTCGATTCTACCTCGCCGCACTGGCCTGGCTACGGGGAGCATCCAGCCAGGTAGGGTTGTACAGGCTCGGTGCTCGAGACCTCCAGTGCGCCTCCATGGTCCGGTCTATCCAGTGCCTCCTTCATGCACCAGCCCTCCGGTGGCAGCCCCCCGCACCAGGCTGTGTCTCCGTCTCTTCCCTGCAGGTGCTCCCGCCTGTCCAGCGCTGGACAGGAGGGAGACTCCGGCAGCGCTGGACAGGAGGGAGACTCCGGCAGCGCTGGACAGGAGGGAGACTCTGGCAGTGCTGGACAGGGATTTTGGACAGGGATTTTGGCCCACTCCTCCATACAGACCTTCTCCAGATCCTTCAGGTTTCGGGGCTGTCGCTGGGAAATACGGACTTTCAGCTCCCTCCAAAGATTTTCTATTAGGTTCAGGTCTGGAGACTGGCTAGGCCACTCCAGGACCTTGAGATGCTTCTTACGTAGCCACTCCTTAGTTGCCCTGGCTGTGTGTCTCAGGTCGTTGTCATGCTGGAAGACCCAGCCACGACCCATCTTCAATGCTCTTACTGAGGGAAGGAGGTTGTTGGCCAAGATCTTGCGATACATGGCCCCATCCATCCTCCCCTCAATAAGGTGCAGTCGTCCTGTCCCCTTTCCAGAAAAGCATCCCCAAAGAATGATGTTTCCACCTCCATGCTTGACGGTTGGGATGGTGTTCTTGGGGTTGTACTCATCCTTCTTCTTCTTCCAAACACGGCGAGTGGAGTTTAGACCAAAAAGCTCTATTTTTGTCTCATCAGACCACATGACCTTCTCCCATTCCTCCTGTGGATCATCCAGATGGTCATTGGCAAACTTCGGACGGGCCTGAACATGCGCTGGCTTGAGCAGGGGGACCTTGCGTGCGCTCACCTTCCTCATGATCATTGATGCCCCACGAGGTGAGATCTTGCATGGAGCCCCAGACCGAGGGTGATTGACCGTCATCTTGAACTTCTTCCATTTTCTAATAATTGAGCCAACAGTTGTTGCCTTCTCACCAAGCTGCTTGCCTATTGTCCTGTAGGCCATCCCAGCCTTGTGCAGGTCTACAATTTTATCCCTGATGTCCTTACACAGCTCTCTGGTCTTGGCCATTGTGGAGAGGTTGGAGTCTGTTTCATTAAGTGTGTGGACAGGTGCAGTTAATACAGGTAATGAGTGGAGAACAGGAGGGCTTCTTAAAGAAAAACTAACAGGTCTGTGAGTTCCGGAATTCTTACTGGTTGGTAGGTGATCAAATTCTTATGGCATGCAATAAAATGCAAATGAATTACTTAAAAATCATACAATGTGAGTTTCTGGATTTTTCTCTCACAGTTGAAGTGTACCTATGATAACAATTACAGACCTCTACATGCTTTGTAAGTAGGAAAACCTGCAAAATCGGCAGTGTATCAAATACTTGTTCTCCCCACTGTATATACTGAGATCCCGTGACAGATCATTTGACACTTTATTTAACTAATTATGTGACTTCTGAAGGAAATTGGTTGCACCAGATCTTATTTAGGGGCTTCATAGCAGTTTTCCGTTTTTTATGTTTTCACATTTTGTGAAACAAGTTATTTTTTAAATTTCACTTCACCAATTTTGACTATTTTGTGTATGTCCATTACATGAAATCCAAATAAATATGTTGTAATGCAACAAAATAGGAAAAACATCAAGGCTGGTGAATACTTTTACACTGTATATTGCCTCGCTACTGTTATTTTACTGCTGCTCTTTAACTATTTGTTATTTCTCACTTGTTTTTCTTAAAACTGCATTGTTGGTTAAAGCATTGTAAGTGAACATTTCACTGTAAGGTCTGCCTGTTGTATTCGGCGCATGTGACAAATAACATTTGATTTGATTTGATACAAACCACAAACACATTCATGCTAATGTGTGATCAGTGCTGATTTAAACTGCAATATTGTGTTTTTCTGCTGTAAATACTTCAACCAACAAAACCATTAGGAAAAGCCTATAACAGTGAGAATGATTAGCAATGTTTCTCTCTCTCGTTTTCTGCTTTCCTCAGCAGCTGTTCAGCCTGTTCTGTCTGATATGAATCATGTTAGAGCCAGATGCCACCGGATTGATTAGGGAGTAATGGGTGCAGAGCAGTAGTAGTGTGTGTCCGTGTGCATGCGTGCATTGTCACGGCCGTCAAAAGAATTGGACCAAACGGCGGCGTGGTGAGCGTACATTTTCTTTTACTTGAAGATGTTGCCAACAAACAAAAGCAACAACCGTGAAGCTTACAGGGCTATAGTGCCACAAACAAAGTTAACTACCCACACTGAAAGGAGGGAAAAAGGGCTACCCAAGTATGAATCCCAATCAGAGACAACGATAGACAGCTGTCCCTGATTGAGAACCATACCCGGCCAAAACATAGAAATAA